>NW_022263497.1:0-112500 GCF_002021735.2 Oncorhynchus kisutch | reverse complement strand
ATTTATCCCTGTGTTTCCTGTTTCTCTGTGCCAGTGTATTTATCCCTGTGTTTCCTGTTTTTCTGTGCCAGTGTATCTATCCCTGTTTCCTGTCTCTCTGTGCCAGTTCGTCCTGTTTTCCCCGTTAGTTCACAGTGTTTTTATCCCTGTGTTTCCTGTCTCTCTGTGCCAGTTCGTCCTGTTTTCCCCGTTAGTTCACAGTGTATTTATCCCTGTGTTTCCTGTCTCTCTGTGCCAGTTCGTCCTGTTTTCCCCGTTAGTTCACAGTGTATTTATCCCTGTGTTTCCTGTCTCTCTGTGCCAGTTCGTCCTGTTTTCCCCGTTAGTTCACAGTGTATTTATCCCTGTGTTTCCTGTCTCTCTGTGCCAGTTCGTCCTGTTTTCCCCATTAGTTCACAGTGTATTTATCCCTGTGTTTCCTGTCTCTCTGTGCCAGTTCGTCCTGTTTTCCCCGTTAGTTCACAGTGTATTTATCCCTGTGTTTCCTGTCTCTCTGTGCCAGTTCGTCCTGTTTTCCCCGTTAGTTCACAGTGTATTTATCCCTGTGTTTCCTGTCTCTCTGTGCCAGTTCGTCCTGTTTTCCCCGTTAGTTCACAGTGTATTTATCCCTGTGTTTCCTGTCTCTCTGTGCCAGTTCGTCCTGTTTTCCCCGTTAGTTCACAGTGTATTTATCCCGGTGTTTCCTGTCTCTCTGTGCCAGTTCGTCCTGTTTTCCCCGTTAGTTCACAGTGTATTTATCCCTGTGTTTCCTGTCTCTCTGTGCCAGTTCGTCCTGTTTTCCCCGTTAGTTCACAGTATATTTATCCCTGTGTTTCCTGTCTCTCTGTGCCAGTTCGTCCTGTTTTCCCCGTTAGTTCACAGTGTATTTATCCCTGTGTTTCCTGTCTCTCTGTGCCAGTTCGTCCTGTTTTCCCTGTTAGTTCATAGTGTATTTATCCCTGTGTTTCCTGTCTCTCTGTGCCAGTTCGTCCTGTTTTCCCCGTTAGTTCACAGTGTATTTATCCCTGTGTTTCCTGTCTCTCTGTGCCAGTTCGTCCTGTTTTCCCCGTTAGTTCACAGTGTATTTATCCCTGTGTTTCCTGTCTCTCTGTGCCAGTTCGTCCTGTTTTCCCCGTTAGTTCACAGTGTATTTATCCCTGTGTTTCCTGTCTCTCTGTGCCAGTGTATTTATCCCTGTGTTTCCTGTCTCTCTGTGCCAGTTCGTCTTTTCTTGCCAAGTCAACCTAGCTCCTATTTTTTCCCAGTCTCAGATTTTTCCTAGCCCTCCTGGTTTTGACCCTTGCCTGTTGTGACACCGAATCCGCCTGCCTGACCACTCTGCCTGTCCTGACCTCTCGCCTGCCTATCCCACTGGTACTGTATGGACTCTGACCTGGTTGATGAACTCTCGCCTGTCCTGACCTCGAGCCTGCCTATCCACTGGTACTGTATGGACTCTGACCTGGTTGATGACCTCTCGCCTGTCCTGACCTCGAGCCTGCCTATCCACTGGTACTGTTTGGACTCTGACCTGGTTGATGACCTCTCGCCTGTCCCCGACCTGCCTTTTGCCTACTCCCTTTTGGTATAATAAATATTGGAGCTCAACCATCTGCCTCCTGAGTTTGCCTTTGGGTCTCGCCTTGTGCCCTTGTAGTTTTACCTTGTTGTTACATCCTCATGGCACCATTGGAAATGAGACTCTGGTCTCAACTGGTCTCCTCTAATTAAATCAGTTAATAAAAACAAGAGAGTTGAGAGAGACTCAGTTGTCACTTCTTTTTTTAAATCGAGTCACTTTGTCCCGCAGAGGGCTGTCTGCGACACCCTCAGGTGTCAATCTAAAGAGAAGGACGAGAGAGAGGGAGAGCGTAGAACAATTAACTGACATATCAATCTGAAACTTATTTTAGAGACGCTTCTTCTCTCCCGGTGGTATAGTTGAAGTGGAACACACTCACGAACCCGCGCCCCACCTCACCTCGTCTCACCTCACCTCACCTCGTCTCACCTCACCTCGCCTCACCTCACCCAGCCTCACCTCACCTCGCCTCACCTCACCCAGCCTCACCTCGTCTCACCTTGTCTCACCTCGTCTCACCTCACCCAGCCTCACCTCGTCTCACCTCACCTCGTCTCACCTCACCCAGCCTCACCTCGTCTCACCTCACCTTGTCTCACCTCACCTCAGCGCGTCTCACCTCACCTCAGCGTGTCTCATCTCACCTCGTCTCACCTCACCTCGTCTCACCTCGTCTCGTCTCACCTCACATTCCTTACCTAAGAGGAGAGGGATGACAGAAATGTAATTTCTCTCTCTCGTGTATCTCTGTGGAGAAACATATGAAGCTGTTGAGGTGTGACTGCAGGATGAAAGGATGGCATTAACTGGATTCACTCTTGAGGATCCTTTCAGATAATGAACTCAAACAGACTCCCAGATGTTTTGCATGGAATAATCTGCACTTATTTTGCCCCGCAGAACGTTGCATACGTGTAGTTCATTCTGATGAAAACACTATGAGACATCTCTAGTAATGGGGGGAAAAAAAAGTTTATACCCAAAACGCACTTCAGCCCAGTTTAAACACGAAAAGGAGAATCAGTTGAAGTATCCTGGGGTTAAGGAATGTTCTCTGGACATCTCTAGTTCATGGCAAGTGGGAAACAGGGGGAGAAACTGTCACGTCAACTTCACGTCATGTCACCTTGGCGTAATATACCAGCCCCCTCTACTGGTCACATGTAGACATGACAACCAGTTGACAGGGTTCCCAGCTGAGGGTCTCCTAGTATTATAGTGGGCAGCTTTGTTTAGGGACTTTAACCACACGAAGACCATTACTTGTGAAACGACTGAGGAATGAGAATAGACAGCTGAATCCAGGAAGAATCATAAGTGTTTGTGTCAGTTTGGAAACGACATTGATTTACTGAGGACGTGAGGACTTCTAGGAATGTGACGTTGTACCAACCTGTCACTTAAGTTGTCAGTAGCTCCCCTGTGTTCCTATTCATCATTATAGCTACATCTGTTCTTCAGACATTAGGAGTCTGTGACAGTCAACTCTCTCAACCAAACACACTGACAGGGAGAGGGGCCACTTTGGCAGTAAACACGTTCTCCCGTACCAGACACAGAGACTGGCCTGTCATACCAGACTCTGATACACAGAGACTGGCCTGTCATACCATACACAGAGACTGGCCTGTCATACCAGACACAGAGACTGGCCTGTCATAGCAGACACAGAGACTGGCCTGTCATACCAGACACAGAGACTGGCCTGTCATACCAGACTTTGATACACAGAGACTGGCCTGTCATACCAGACACAGAGACTGGCCTGTCATACCAGACTTTGATACACAGAGACTGGCCTGTCATACCAGACACAGATACTGGCCTGTCATACTATACACAGAGACTGGCCTGTCATACCAGACACAGAGACTGGCCTGTCATACCAGACTCTGATACACAGAGACTGGCCTGTCATACTATACACAGAGACTGGCCTGTCATACTATACACAGAGACTGGCATGTCATACCAGACACAGAGACTGGCCTGTCATACTATACACAGAGACTGGCCTGTCATACCAGACTCTGATACACAGAGACTGGCCTGTCATAGTGCCTCCTAGAATGGCTGTGTACTCTTCCTAACCTGCTGATTACGGCAAGTGCTTGAACCTCTGATTGAGTTTATGATTCACACAAATCCCCAACTCCCCCTCTTGGCTGTCCTCCGTCGTTTTGAGCTTTCTCTCCGTTGATAATGAATGAACGGCAGTTTATTTCATCTGAGCCACCGCATTTAGATACGGTTTACCAGATAGAAATGCAATATATAGATCTGCACTCGATTCTGTATTCTACACGGCAAAGGCTGTTGCAGGTGATGTATTTCTATACAACCTACCCCACATGACCCGACCCGGCCTACCACGCCTGTCCCGCTGTCACAGAGAGAGGGGGGGGGGGGGGTCTTTCTCATGGCTACCCATGTATTTCTATACAACCTACACCACATGACCCGACCCGGCCTACCACGCCTGTCCCGCTGTCACAGAGAGAGGGGGGGGGGGGTCTTTCTCATGGCTACCCATGTATTTCTATGGAAATATAAAGTTTATTTGGAAAGTAATAAATATATATATTTTTTTTTAAAGCATTCATGATTTGCGTAAATATAATATACTAACTATTACTCTTGATAAAAATATGAAATTGTATTAGGTTTGGTGAAGAGCACATTATGACTTGTTTAGGACTCAAAACTCAAAGTTTAGGACTTGAGACTTGACTTGATACTTGACGGTCTTGACTTGAGACTTGACACGGACTTGCCTGTCTTGACTTGGGACTTGCCTGTCTTGACTTGGGACTTGATTGCTAAGACTTGAGACTTACTTGTGACTTGTTAAACAATGACTTGGTCCTACCTCTGTGATTAACTGTTCAGCAGTCTAATGGCTTGTTGGTAGAAGCTGTTCAGGTGCCTTTTGGTCACAGACTTGGCACTCCGGTACTGCTTGCCTAGATGGACCTGGAGGACTGAAGAGTGAGTGGTTCTGTTCTCTCTATCTGTCTGTATGGTTCTGAACCCCCTCTGTTCTGTTCTCTATCTGTCTGTATGGTTCTGAACCCCCTCTGTTCTGTTCTCTATCTGTCTGTATGGTTCTGAACCCCCTCTGTTCTGTTCTCTATCTGTCTGTATGGTTCTGAACCCCCTCTGTTCTGTTCTCTATCTGTCTGTATGGTTCTGAACCCCCTCTGTTCTGTTCTCTCTATCTGTCTGTATGGTTCTGAACCCCCTCTGTTCTGTTCTCCATCTATCTGTATGGTTCTGAACCCCCTCTGTTCTGTTCTCCATCTGTCTGTATGGTTCTGAACCCCCTCTGTTCTGTTCTCTATCTGTCTGTATGGTTCTGAACCCCCTCTGTTCTGTTCTCTATCTGTCTGTATGGTTCTGAACCCCCTCTGTTCTGTTCTCTCTGTATGGTTCTGAACCCCCTCTGTTCTGTTCTCTCTATCTGTCTGTATGGTTCTGAACCCCCTCTGTTCTGTTCTCCATCTATCTGTATGGTTCTGAACCCCCTCTGTTCTGTTCTCTCTGTATGGTTCTGAACCCCCTCTGTTCTGTTCTCTCTATCTGTCTGTATGGTTCTGAACCCCCTCTGTTCTGTTCTCCATCTATCTGTATGGTTCTGAACCCCCTCTGTTCTGTTCTCTCTGTATGGTTCTGAACCCCCTCTGTTCTGTTCTCTCTATCTGTCTGTATGGTTCTGAACCCCCTCTGTTCTGTTCTCCATCTATCTGTATGGTTCTGAACCCCCTCTGTTCTGTTCTCCATCTGTCTGTATGGTTCTGAACCCCCTCTGTTCTGTTCTCTATCTGTCTGTATGGTTCTGAACCCCCTCTGTTCTGTTCTCTATCTGTCTGTATGGTTCTGAACCCCCTCTGTTCTATTCTCTCTATCTATCTGTATGAGCGGTTATGTGAAGTAATTCATATCAGTCTCCCGGGTAACTGAGGGATTTAGGAAAGTTAAACAGATTGATTATGTGCATAATGTAATGTAACGTAGCATAGCGGATGAGGGTCCAGAGAGAGAGAGAGAGAAAGAGAGAGTCAGACAGACAGACAGAGCGAGAGACAGAGAGAGAGACAGAGAGACAGACAGTCTAAAGACACCCTGAGACAACTACTAATGGAGACACCCTGAGACTACTACTAATGGAACTAAAGACACCCCGAGACTACTACTACTAATAGAACTAAAGACACCCTGAGACTACTACTACTAATAGAACTAAAGACACCCAGAGACTACTACTAATGGAACTAAAGACACCCTGAGACTACTAGTAATGGAACTAAAGACATCCTGAGACTACTACTAATGGAACTAAAGACACCCTGAGACTACTACTAATGGAGACACCCTGAGACTACTACTAATGGAACTAAAGACACCCTGAGACTACTACTACTAATGGAACTAAAGACACCCTGAGACTACTACTAATGGAACTAAAGACACCCTGCGACTACTACTACTAATGGAACTAAAGACAACCTGAGACTACTACTAATGGAACTAAAGACACCCTGAGACTACTACTAATGGAACTAAAGACACCCTGAGACTACTACTAATGGAACTAAAGACACCCTGAGACTACTACTAATGGAACTAAAGACACCCTGAGACTACTACTAATGGAGACACCCTGAGACTACTACTAATGGAACTAAAGACACCCTGAGACTACTACTAATGGAACTAAAGACACCCTGAGACTACTGCTACTAATGGAACTAAAGACACCCTGAGACTACTACTAATAGAACTAAAGACACCCTGAGACTACTACTAATGGAACTAAAGACACCCTGAGACTACTGCTACTAATGGAACTAAAGACAACCTGAGACTACTACTAATGGAACTAAAGACACCCCGAGACTACTACTAATGGAACTAAAGACACCATGAGACTACTTCTAATGGAACTAAAGACACCCTGAGACTCCTACTAATGGAACTAAAGACATCCTGCGACTACTACTAATGGAGACACCCTGAGACTACTACTAATGGAACTAAAGACACCCTGAGACTACTACTAATGGAGACTCCCTGAGACTACTACTAATGGAACTAAAGACACCCTGAGACTACTACTAATGGAACTAAAGACTCCCTGAGACTACTACTACTAATAGAACTAAAGACACCCAGAGACTACTACTAATGGAACTAAAGACACCCTGAGACTACTACTAATGGAACTAAAGACTCCCTGAGACTACTACTAATGGAACTAAAGACACCCTGAGACTACTACTACTAATGGAACTAAAGACACCCTGAGACTACTACTAATGGAACTAAAGAGACCCTGAGACTACTACTAATATAACTAAAGACACCCAGAGACTACTACTAATGGAACTAAAGACACCCTGAGACTACTACTAATGGAACTAAAGACACCCTGAGACTACTACTAATGGAACTAAAGACATCCTGAGACTACTACTAATGGAACTAAAGACACACTGAGACTACTACTAATAGAACTAAAGACACCCTGAGACTACTACTAATGGAACTAAAGACACCCTGAGACTACTACTAATGGAGAAACCCTGAGATGACTACTAATGGAACTAAAGACACCCTGAGACTACTACTAATGGAACTAAAGACACCCTGAGACTACTACTAATGGAACTAAAGACATCCTGAGACTACTACTAATAGAACTAAAGACACCCTGAGACTACTACTAATGGAACTAAAGACACCCTGAGACTACTACTAATGGAACTAAAGACACACTGAGACTACTACTAATGGAGACCCCCTGAGATTACTACTAATGGAGACACCCTGAGACTACTACTAATGGAACTAAAGACACCCTGAGACTACTACTAATGGAACTAAAGACACCCTGAGACTACTTCTAATAGAACTAAAGACACCCTGAGACTACTACTAATAGAACTAAAGACATCCTGCGACCTCAACTAACGGGCTAAGGATTTTGTCTGAAATGGCATCCTGTTCCCTATATAGTGCACTATGCGGCCTGGTCAAAAGTAGTGCACTATATAGTTGACAGGGTTCCTTTTTGGGACACAGAAGCACTATTATACAAGGTGAAGGAGAGGATCAATACACTATGTGTAATTATGAACCCACTGTCATTAATAAGGCCACATTGTAAATCAACATCTCCTTGGCAGTGACATATACCCAAACCATAGATATCTCGTAAAGTCTTATCAAGGTAGACACAAAAACTTTTTTTTGTTCATGTGTAGTTTCATCACTGTCTGAAAAGCTCCCTGCCTTAAAATATAGCTATTCATCGTGTGAGCCCTTAAAAATCAATCAAAGATTAAATGAAGTGTGTTATAGAGCGTGCTCTGTAAATCAGAGGAATTAGAGTCTTGAGAGCAGTGTGTTATAGAGCCTGCTCTGTAAATCAGAGGAATTAGAGTCTTGAGAGCAGTGTGTTATAGAGTCTGCTCTGTAAATCAGAGGGATTAGAGTCTTGAGAGTAGTGTGTTATAGAGCCTGCTCTGTAAATCAGAGGAATTAGAGTCTTGAGAGCAGTGTGTTATTGAGCCTGCTCTGTAAATCAGAGGGATTAGAGTCTTGAGAGCAGTGTGTTATAGAGCCTGCTCTGTAAATCAGAGGAATTAGAGTCTTGAGAGCAGTGTGTTATTGAGCCTGCTCTGTAAATCAGAGGAATTAGAGTCTTGAGAGCAGTGTGTTATAGAGCGTGCTCTGTAAATCAGAGGGATTAGAGTCTTGAGAGCAGTGTGTTATTGAGCCTGCTCTGTAAATCAGAGGAATTAGAGTCTTGAGAGCAGTGTGTTATAGAGCCTGCTCTGTAAATCAGAGGAATTAGAGTCTTTAGAGCAGTGTGTTATTGAGCCCGCTCTGTAAATCAAATCAAATCAAAATTTATTTGTCACATACACATGGTTAGAGGATGTTAATGCGAGTGTAGCGAAATGCTTGTGCTTCTAGTTCCGACAATGCAGTAATAACCAACAAGTAATCTAGCTAACAATTCCAAAACTACTACCTTATAGAGTAGATCAGAGGGATTAGAGTCTTTAGAGCAGTGTGTTATAGAGCCTGCTCTGTAAATCAGAGGAATTAGAGTCTTGAGAGCAGTGTGTTATTGAGCCTGCTCTGTAAATCAGAGGAATTAGAGTCTTTAGAGCAGTGTGTTATTGAGCCTGCTCTGTAAATCAGAGGAATTTGAGTCTTTAGAGCAGTGTGTTATAGAGCGTGCTCTGTAAATCAGAGGGATTAGAGTCTTTAGAGCAGTGTGTTATAGAGCCTGCTCTGTAAATCAGAGGGATTAGAGTCTTTAGAGCAGTGTGTTATAGAGCGTGCTCTGTAAATCAGAGAATGAGTCTTGAGAGCAGTGTGTTATAGAGCCTGCTCTGTAAATCAGAGAATGAGTCTTGAGAGCAGAGCGGGCTCAATGGCCCTTTTGCACAACATAGCAACGCCCACTTCCGCTCATTCTGATTGTAGCTATAACAAACTTGAAGTCGCTCGTCTTATCATTAACTCAGTATATTAATATAATCATATTTCTATAGTGTTTATCATTAACTCAGTATATTAACATAGTGTTTATCATTAACTCAGTATATTAATATAGTGTTTATCATTAACTCAGTATATTAATATAATTATATTTCTATAGTGTTTATCATTAACTCAGTATATTAATATAATCATATTTCTATGTATCGGGTAGGAAGTTATGCGGAAGTGGGCGTTGCTACGCTGTGCAAAAGGGCCATTGAGCCCGCTCTGTAAATCAGAGGACAAGTGTCTTGAGAGCAGTGTGTTACTGAGCCCTCTGTCTCCTCTCTGCCTCCTCTCCTCTCAGTCTCCTCTCCTCTCCGTCTCCTCTCTGCTTCCTCTCCTCTCAGTCTCCTCTCCAACTCCTCTCCTCTCCGTCTCCTCTCCTCTCCTCTCTCTTGGCAGTGGCACTGATCCTGTCTAGAGTCCAACAGCACAAACCACTCCAGTGATTCAGCCTAGTGTTTGTAGGACAACACTTCCAGCTGCTCTCCAAGGCTCTTCTTTTCGCTGTGATTCTGATCCAAGTGTCAAGCCATTGAGAAAGAGACATTAAAGGGCCTGCAATTTCTCTCCGGATAGACAGATTGCTGTTCTACAGAACCAAAGTGGTCATGTCCAGGCAGCACCATCCACAGTCAGACAGCTCCATCCACCGTCAGGCAGCTCCATCCACAGTCAGACAGCTCCATCCACTGTCAGCCAGCTCCATCCACTGTCAGGCAGCTCCATCCACTGTCAGGCAGCTCCATCCACCGTCAGGCAGCTCCATCCACAGTCAGACAGCTCCATCCACCGTCAGGCAGCTCCATCCACTGTCAGGCAGCTCCATCCACTGTCAGGCAGCACCATCCACTGTCAGGCAGCTCCATCCACTGTCAGGCAGCTCCATCCACCATCAGACAGATTGAAATGGAGACATGGTCCTCTCCCTGCAGTCAGTGAGTCTAATCCCCATAGTTTGGTCATCACATCACCAGACGACGGCTTGTCTCTAACAGACTCCCTGACAGAACTGAGATGGACCTGATGTTTACTTTCTGTAGCGTATAGACACTGTTTCCTGAATAATAATGTCTCTGGATGAGACTGCTGATACTGAGTAAGTGAGCTAGTTGACACATGAACACTTTGTCTAGATACAATAGCGATCTCTCTCAGAGTCTATCAGATAACTTTCTTTCCATCAGTAGTCAGAGTTTTTAAAGATAGTCTTCTAAATGTGTCTGTTTCTCCTCCCCTCCTTCCTCCTCTCCTCTCCTCACCCATTCCCCTTCTAGCTCCTTCCTCCTCTCCTCTCCTGCCTCTACTCTTCTAGCTCCATCCTCCTCTCCTCTCCTCTTCACCCTCCTTCCTCCTGTCCTCATCCATTCCTCTTCTAGCTCCATCCTCCTCTCCTCTCCTCTCCTCTTCTCCCTCCTTCCTCCTGTCCTCATCCATTCCTCTTCTAGCTCCATCCTCCTCTCCTCTCCTCTTCTCCCTCCTCTCCCTACCCATTCCTCTTCTAGCTCCTTCCTCCTCTCCTGCCTCTCCTCTTCTCCCTCCGTTCCCCCTCTCCTCTCCTCCTCCTGCCTCTGCCCCTCCTCCCCTCTCTCCTTCCCGCTCTCCTCTCCTGCCTCTCCTCTTCTCCCTCCGTTCTCCCTCTCCTTCCCCTCCTCTTCTCAATCCTTCCCCCTCCTCTCCCCCCCATCCAGTTTTCTGGTGCTGCTGATACAGATGAATGATTACACACTTACACTCGCACAAACGCACTCACCCACACGCACTCACACACACCCACGCACACACCCACTGACCTTCAGAATCAGTGAATACATTTCAGGTTAGCGTTTTTTGGTCATGAATATGGTTCTGGAGGCATTTCTGCAGAGTGGTCACTAGCTGGTTTTAACCATAACCTTATCCACACTGCTAACCCTAATGCCTAACCTTAACCACACTGCTAAACCTAATGCCTAACCTCAACCTTATCCACACTGCTAACCCTAACGCCTAACCCTAACCACACTGCTAACCCTAATGACTAACCTTATCCACACTGCTAACCCTAACCCTAACCACACTAACCCTAACCACACTGCTAACCCTAATGCCTAACCTTAACCTTATCCACACTGCTAACCCTAACCACACTGCTAACCCTAATGACTAACCTTATCCACACTGCTAACCCTAACCACACTAACCCTAACCCTAACCACACTGCTAACCCTAACCCTAACCACACTGCTATCCCTAATACCTAACCTTAACCTTATCCACACTGCTAACCCTAACCAGACTAACCCTAACCACACTAACCCTAACCAGACTAACCCTAACCACACTAACCCTAACCAGACTAACCCTAACCACACTGCTATCCCTAATACCTAACCTTAACCTTAACCACACTGCTATCACTAATACCTAACCCTAACCACACTGCTAACCCTAACCAGACTAACCCTAACCACACTGCTAACCCTAACCAGACTAACCCTAACCACACTGCTAACCCTAACCAGACTAACCCTAACCACACTGCTAACCCTAACCACACTGCTAACCCTAACCCTAACCACACTAACCCTAACCACACTGCTAACCCTAACCACACTAACCCTAACCACACTGCTAACCCTAACCACACTGCTAACCCTAACCCTAACCACACTAACCCTAACCACACTGCTAACCCTAACCACACTAACCCTAACCACACTGCTAACCCTAACCACACTAACCCTAACCACACTGCTAACCCTAACCACACTAACCCTAACCACACTGCTAACACTAATGCCTAACCTTAACACTTCTTAGGGCTGCAATCCCGTTAACGGGATCGATATGACACCAGCCAGTGAAAGTGCAGGGCGCCAAATTCAAAACAACAGAAATCTCATAATTAAAATTCCTCAAACATCTTATAGCGTTTTAAAGGTAGTCTTGTTGTTAATCCGTTAGTCCGATTTCAAATGGGCTTTACAGCGAAAGCACCACAAACGATTGTTAGGTCACCACATAGCCACAGAAAAACACAGCCATTTTTTCCAGCCAAAGAGAGGAGTCACAAAAAGCACAAATAGAGATAAAATGAATCACTAACCTTTTGATGATCTTCATCAGATGGCACTCATAGGACTTAATTTTACACAATACATGTATGTTTTGTTTGATGAAGTTCATATTTATATAAAAAAATCTGAGTTTACATTGGCGCGTTTACGTTCACTAGTTCCAAAAATATCCAGTGATTTTGCATAGCCACATCGATTCAACAGAAATACTCATCATAAATGTTGATGAAGATACAAATGTTACACATGGAACTATAGATATACCTCTCCTTAATGCAACCGCTGTTTCAGATTTCCCCAAAAGTTTATGGGAAAAGCAAACCATTCAATAATCTGAGACGGCGCTCAGGGAAAAAAAACAATTATCCGCCATGTTGGAGTCAACAGAAATCAGAAATAACATTATAAATATTCCCTTACCTTTGACGATCTTCATCAGAATGCACTCCCAGGAATCCTAGTTCCACAATAAATGTTTGATTTGTTCGATAATGTCCATTATTTATGTCTACTTTTGTTAGGGCGTTTAGTACACAAATCCAAACGCTCGTGCAGGTCCAGCCGAACGTGGGACGAAAAGTTCAAAAAGTTATATTACAGGTCATAGAAACATTTCAAACTAAGTATAGAATCAATCTTTAAGATGTTTTTATCATACATTTTCAATAAAGTTCCAACCGGAGAATTCCATTGTCTGTAGAAAAGCCATGGAACGCAGGTCGCTGTCATGTGAAATGCGTGTGACCAGGACCTGGCTCTTTGCCAGACCGCTGACTCAAAGAGCTGCCATCCGGCCCCACATCATAGTAGAAGCCTCATTCAAGTTTCTAAAGACAGTTGACATCTAGTGGAAGCCCTAGAAAGTGCAACATAACCAATATCCCACTGCGTATTCAATAGGGCTGAGTTCAAAAACTACAAACCTCAGATTTCCCACTTCCCGTTTGGATTTCTTCTCAGGTTTTTGCCTGCCATATGAGTTCTGTTATACTCATAGACATCATTCAAACAGTTTTAGAAACTTCAGAGTTTCTAAAACTTCAGATACTAATCATATGCATATATTAGCAACTGGGACTGAGGAGCAGGCCGTTTACTCTGGGCACCTTATTCATCCAAGCTACTCAATACTGCCCATGCAGCCATAAGAAGTTAACCACACTGCTAACCCTAATGCCTAACCTTAACCACACTGCTAACCCTAATGCTTAACCTTAACCACACTGCTAACCTTAACCTTAACCACACTGCTAACCCTAATGCCTAACCTTATCCTTATCCACACTGCTAACCCTAATGCCTAACCTTAACCACACTGCTAACCCTAACCACACTGCTAACCCTAATGCCTAACCTTAACCACACTGCTAACCCTAATACCCAACCTTAACCTTAACCACACTGCTAACCCTAATTGCCTAACCTTAACCACACTGCTAACCCTAATGCCTAACCTTAACCACACTGCTAACCCTAATGCCTAACCTTAACCACACTGCTAACCCTAATGCCTAACCTTATCCACACTGCTAACCCTAATACCCAACCTTAACCTTAACCACACTGCTAAACCTAATGCCTAACCTTATCCACACTGCTAACCCTAATGCCTAACCTTAACCACACTGCTAACCCTAATGCCTAACCTTATCCACACTGCTAACCCTAATGCCTAACCTTATCCACACTGCTAACCCTAATGCCTAACCTTAACCACACTGCTAACCCTAATGCCTAACCTTAACCACACTGCTAACCCTAATGCCTAACCTTATCCACACTGCTAACCCTAATGCCTAACCTTAACCACACTGCTAACCCTAATGCCTAACCTTAACCACACTGCTAACCCTAATGCCTAACCTTAACCACACTGCTAACCCTAATGCCTAACCTTATCCACACTGCTATCCCTAATGCCTAACCTTAACCTTAAATTAAGACCAAAAAGCTATTTTTTGTTTTTGTGAATTTTTCACAATAGAGGCCCATTTTGACTTTGCAAGCTGACCCATCTTAGCGGAAATCTCTCAGTTCTGCCTTCGGTACAAGACTCATCCCAAAACAACATCCACCTCCGAATACATTACCAGTGGCGGGGGAACAACGATTAATCTCCTTACCCTTTAATGCCACCCTGTAGATAGGAGATACAACTCCAAATGAATCAGATCTGTCTTAGGAGAGTATTGAGCTCTGGGGGTAATTGAGTACCTTAGTTCCACACGCCCTTTTTTTACTCTAAGATGGTAGTTCCCCTGAAACGACATATCACACAGCTGGAGAAAACCCCCTATACACTATTATACTATACTATACATCCCAAGTCATTGAGCCAGGTGCTGTTAGTCTGCGAGGTGATCTATAGCATCAGTCGATATCATCGGTCTTCCACAGCACATTGATCTATAGCACGCTGCTCTCAGGTTCAACGCCCCCCCATTACAGACCAATACATCACATTGTTAGTGGGGGCGTCGGCATGGAGACAGAGGAGGAACCTGTGAGGGCGAACAGGCATCACACCGAGCCTCTGTAATTAAAATGGCGTTGGGTGAAATATGATGAGGGGTCCACCTATAAACTGTGAGAGGGTGTTGGGGGAATCCAGGTCCCAGGTCTCCATGTATCGACACTGGGGGTTCATAAATCTCACAGGACCCCCATACCTTCTCTATCATCTCATCCCTCGCTTTCTCTTTCATCCCACCTCTCTCTCGCTCTCTCTCTCTATCCTCCCACTTATTTCTCTTTCATCCCACCTCCCTCTCTCTCTGTCTCTCTCTCTCTCTGTCTCTCGCTCTCTCTCTCTATCACCTCTCTCTCTGCTGAAGTATGACCCACTTACAGCCCAGCTAATCTTCTTCCTATGTGTGTGAACTTGTGTGCAATTAAGTGTTAGGAAATAGTAGACACGCAGGCCTGCAAGGAGCAGAGAGTTGTCTATCCCTGGATTACAAAAACTATTAAAGTGTCACCCAAGACTCGTGATGACAGAGGATCTTCTCCTTGTCCATCCTAGTCTATGCTGCTGTCTGAGTGGGTGGGTGTCTGAGTGAGTGGGTGGGTGTCTGACTGAGTGGGTGGGTGGCTGTCTGAGTGGGCGTCTGAGTGGGTTGGTGTCTGAGTGGCTGTCTGAGTGGGTGGGTGTCTGAGTAAGTGGGTGTCTGAGTGGGTGTCTGAGTGGGTGTCTGAGTGTGTAGGTGTCTGAGTGGCTGTCTGAGTGGGTGTTTGAGTGGGTGGGTGTCTGTGTGGGTGTCTGATGTACTACTGGGGTAGTGATGATGGGAGCCTGATGGGAGCCTGATATAAACTTGGTAAAAACTGTGGGTGTCTGATGTACTACTGGGGTAGTGATGATCGGAGCCTGATGGGAAACTTGGTAAAAACTTCAGGTCGTAGTGAAGTAAAGTTCAGCTGACATGTTGACTTTGTGACTTCATCTGATACTAATGAGTTTTTTCTCTCGTCATCTCTCCGTCGATCTCTTTCTCTCTCCATCTATAAATATCTCTCCCCTTTTCTCTCTCCTCTCTCTCTCCATCTATAAATATCTCTCCCCTTTCCTCTCTCTTCCTCTACCCGTCACTCTCTCATTCCCTCTCCCTCTCTCTCTCTCTCCCCCAATTTCGATTTCTGTCTCTCCCTCTCTCATCCCCTATTCCGTACACGTAGCGCTCTCTTTGCTGGTACTGCCCTAGGCGTTGCCTCTCTTGAGTGATTAATTGTCTTTCAAGGCTGCTTCTGCTCTCTCTGCAGTCCTGTCCCAACTCACACCCTCCTCCTGCTGATTAATGTGAGAGGAGAACTTCCACTGAGACAGACAGCAGTACAGTATGAGAGGAGAACTTCCACTGAGACAGACAGCAGTACAGTTTGAGAGGAGTACTTCCACTGAGACAGACAGCAGTACAGTTTGAGAGGAGAACTTCCACTGAGACAGACAGCAGTACAGTTTGAGAGGAGAACTTCCACTGAGACAGACAGCAGTACAGTTTGCAGAGTTACTGGAAGATAAACAGGACATAACATTCAACATTCCTTTTAGCCATTTTCAATTAAAACATATTTTTGCACAGATTTTGTCTCATAACAACCCAATTAGGAGAGGAGCGGTATGGTACCAACAACAAGACACCAGAGAGACGCCTATAACCACGGAGGAACATGGAGACTCAGAATGCATCACAAATAGCCCTCTGTTCCCTTTATAAGGGCTATCTGGTCAACAGGTTCTGGTCAACAGTAGTGGACTAAGAAGGTAATAAGTTGCCATTTGGGACCAACATCAGAGATGCTCAATACAGAAATTCCCAATGCCGACTCTGACCTTGGATGTGTTCTTTGTCACACGTTGGAACACTTTGCTCATCAACCCACATCGGTTAAAAAAAAATCACCATAAATGTATGTGATATGCCTGTTAGCAACATGCTAATGTCTCAAGAGAGAGATAGTCTGTCCATTATTATAATGCTAACCGCGGCTAGCATTAGCAGCACGGGGGACTTTGAACTCAGAAAGTCAAAAACAATGTAATTATAATATGAAGGACTAGCTGGTAGGGCCTATAAAGTATATGCAGTGAAATACCTGGGGATTTGACTACAGTCAAAAACAATGTAACTATAAGATGTCATGCTATGTTGTTGTCTTAGGTCTCTCTTTATGTAGTGGTGTCTCTCATGTCATGCTATGACAGAGCCCTATTCCCTATATAGTGCACTACTTTAGACCAGAGCCCTATTCCCTATATAGTACACTACTTTAGACCAGAGCCCTATTCCCTATATAGTGCACTACTTTAGACCAGAGCCCTATTCCCTATATAGTGCACTACTTTAGACCAGAGCCCTATTCCCTATATAGTGCACTACTTTAGACCAGAGCCCTATTCCCTATATAGTACACTACTATAGACCAGAGGCCTATTCCCTATATAGTGCACTACTTTAGACCAGAGCCCTATTCCCTATATAGTGCACTACTTTAGACCAGAGCCCTATTCCCTATATAGTGCACTACTTTAGACCAGAGCCCTATTCCCTATATAGTGCACTACTTTAGACCAGAGCCCTATTCCCTATATAGTGCACTACTTTAGACCAGAGCCCTATTCCCTATATAGTACACTACTATAGACCAGAGGCCTATTCCCTATATAGTACACTACTTTAGACCAGAGCCCTATTCCCTATATAGTACACTACTTTAGACCTACAGGGAATGCCATTTGGAAGATAAACGTTCTTTAATCTACCCACCGAGGGAAACATTTGTGTCAGACAGAGAGGAGCTCCAATCCTCTCTCCTTAATTTCCTCATTAAAATAACAACGCAGGATATTGACAGTGTTGCGTTAACCGCCCTGCAGCGCAGTTTTCAATCCACACATTGATTACTTCATTTAATCTTTGGCTCCCGTGAATAGCTTTCCACTCCGGTTTAAGAGTCGCTTTAATTTGGTGTGTTTGTCTCTCTGTGTGTGTGTGTGTGTCTGCGTGTGTGTCTGTTGTGATGACAACACTGCGCCTCAAAGCAAAACAACTTGATAAATCAATAGGTGGATGAAGACATTGTAACAACGTTGTTGTATGTCATCAATCAGACCAAGATGTTTGTGCCCCAACATCCACTATACAGCAGTATGAGGACACCCCTTCATCCACTATATATACAGCAGTATGAGGACACCCCTTCATCCACTATATATACAGGACACCCCTTCATCCACTATATATACAGGACACCCCTTCATACACTATATATACAGCAGTATGTGGACACCCCTTCATCCACTATATATACAGCAGTATGTGGACACCCCTTCATCCACTATATATACAGCAGTATGTGGACACCCCTTCATCCACTATATATACAGCAGTATGTGGACACCCCTTCATCCACTATATATACAGCAGTATGTGGACACCCCTTCATCCACTATATATACAGCAGTATGAGGACACCCCTTCATCCACTATATATACAGCAGTATGTGGACACCCCTTCATCCACTATATATACAGGACACCCCTTCATCCACTATATATACAGCAGTATGAGGACACCCCTTCATCCACTATATATACAGCAGTATGAGGACACCCCTTCATCCACTATATATACAGCAGTATGAGGACACCCCTTCATCCACTATATATACAGCAGTATGAGGACACCCCTTCATCCACTATATATACAGGACACCACTTCATCCACTATATATACAGCAGTATGAGGACACCCCTTCATCCACTATATATACAGGACACCCCTTCATCCACTATATATACAGCAGTATGTGGACACCTCTTCATCCACTATATATACAGGACACCCCTTCATCCACTATATATACAGCAGTATGTGGACACCCCTTCATCCACTATATATACAGCAGTATGAGGACACCCCTTCATCCACTATATATACAGGACACCCCTTCATCCACTATATATACAGGACACCCCTTCATCCACTATATATACAGCAGTATGTGGACACCCCTTCATCCACTATATATACAGGACACCCCTTCATCCACTATATATACAGCAGTATGAGGACACCCCTTCATCCACTATATATACAGCAGTATGAGGACACCCCTTCATCCACTATATATACAGGACACCCCTTCATCCACTATATATACAGGACACCCCTTCATCCACTATATATACAGCAGTATGTGGACACCCCTTCATTCACCATATATACAGCAGTATGAGGACACCCCTTCATCCACTATATATACAGCAGTATGAGGACACCCCTTCATACACCATATATACAGCAGTATGTGGACACCCCTTCATCCACTATATATACAAGACACCCCTTCATCCACTATATATACAGCAGTATGAGGACACCCTTTCATCCACTATATATACAGGACACCCCTTCATCCACTATATATACAGCAGAATGAGGACACCCCTTCATCCACTATATATACAGCAGTATGAGGACACCCCTTCATCCACTATATATACAGGACACCCCTTCATCCACTATATATACAGCAGTATGAGGACACCCCTTCATCCACTATATATACAGCAGTATGAGGACACCCCTTCATACACCATATATACAGCAGTATGTGGACACCCCTTCATCCACTATATATACAAGACACCCCTTCATCCACTATATATACAGCAGTATGTGGACACCCCTTCATCCACTATATATACAGGACACCCCTTCATCCACTATATATACAGCAGTATGAGGACACCCTTTCAAATGAGTGGATTCGGCCTGGGCCATCTGTCTCCCTGATCTGCTACAGAAAAAAGCAGAACCCGTTTTAGGAGCAGGGATGCAGACTGGTGAGGGCCCAAAAAAGGAGACACCTAAAACATGCAAAATAAATCCCTGTTAGGGGGGAAATGCAGGTTTTAACTAATTAAACAACGAAGAATATGATCTATATGATCAGTCTGTCTGTAAAACTAAAAAGTGGTTCATGTGAACCTAATTCCCAGCTAAAAAAATGTAAAGAAAGAAATCCAATGATATTTGTTGTCTAGACTTTACAGTAAATGACACTCAAGTCTTGAGACAAAACAATACACTAATATTACAGTTACCATGACAGCCTTTATAACAGAACGCTTGTTACCACGACAGCCTTTATAACATAACGCTTGTTACCACGACAGCCTTTATAATAGAACGCTTGTTACCACGACAGCCTTTATAATAGAACTCTTGTTACCATGACAGCCTTTACAATAGAACGCTTGTTACCACGACAGCCTTTATAATAGAACGCTTGTGACCACACACCTAAATATTGCACTTGGGAGAAAAACATCTTAAAAGTAGAAATAGAATGAAACAAACAGGAATTCTATTTTTGCTCTATTATAGTAGCCACTATACCAAACATTATCAAGTCAAATAAAACCAAATCTAATTTGATTGGTCACATACACATGGTCAGCAGAGGTTAATGCGAGAGCTGTGAAATGCTTGTGCTTCTAGTTCCGACCGTGCAGTAATATCTAACAAGTTATCTAACAATTTCACAACAACTACCTTATACACACACAAGTGTAAAGGAATGAAGAATATGTACATAAAGATATATGAATGAGTGACGGTACAGAACGGCATAGGCAAGATGCAGTAGATGGTATAGAGTACAGTATATACATATACATATGAGATGAGTAATGTAGGGTATGTAAAAATTATATAAAGTGGCATTGTTTAAGGTGGCTAGTGATACATATTAAAGTGGCTGGAGATGAGTCAGTGTGTTGGCAGCAGCCACTCAATGTTAGTGGTGGCTGTTTAACAGTCTGATGGCCTTGAGATAGAAGTTGTTTTTCAATCTCTCAGTCCCAGCTTTGATGCACCTGTACTGACCTCGCCTTCTGGATGATAGCGGGGTGAACAGGCAGTGGCTCGGGTGGTTGTTGTCCTTGATCTTTTTGGCCTTCCTGTGACATCGGGTGGTGTAGGTGTCCTGGAGGGCAGGTAGTTTCCCCTGGTGATGCGTTGCACAAGGCTACATGTGTGCAAAAAGAAATAATGTTCACTGAGTAAAACATGTAATAATCCCCTCTCACTCACACGTGTGTTGCTGTCAAGTTCAACACAACAAAAGGCATTATCTTTGGGCTACACATTATCACATTGTACACTTTCTGCCTGCGGACGTCTGTTCTACAATGTGCCAGCAGAGCATGATACCCTTTGTTGGCATAATTGATCTCATTCAGACAGAGAGTAACACCTGACATACCCCTTTTTATCCACTGTATTGAAGAAGTGAGAAAGAGGGAAAGTGTGTGTTGTTCCATTCACCTCTATAGTGGCATCCAGCTAAAACCAGGCCCAGCTCCAGCTACACTTGATCCCAGAATCCACTTGTTTAACAAGCAACGCCTCATTTTCTCCTAATTCTCTCATTCTGAAAATCAACCACATCGTTACTATAGAGGGAAAACATCCGTTCACATAGTAGTTAGCTAGTTAACTAGTTAACATTTCACACAGATAGTTAGTTAGCTAGTTAACTAGTTAACAATTCACAGATTGCCAGGCTCCAGTAAGCAACTAAGGCGTTATAACTTGAGGAACGTGAAGGAGTTGTATGCCAGTTAATACTATAGCGAATTGGTTAGGTTACTAATGTTAGCTCACCTGATGTTGTAACGTTAGCGCATCTGACTTTATTAATCAGCTAATTTTAACTTAAAAAATAAATAATTTGATCAGTTAAACTGGCTAATGTTGCTCAACATTTCACTGGCTAGCTAACGGTGAATTCGATCCAGCTAGCAAGATACTAAACAATACTTTCCCCACAACACTTTCTCACTCACCTCAAACTTTCGAAATGCAAGTATTTTTTGGTTATAGTTCACGTTTCATTACCTTCTCATCCCCGGTCTCTGTGGTCAGGTTTCTCACCTACCTCTCCGTTACCGTTCAGGGGACGTGCTGCTGTAAGTGAACTGGTAAACTGCCTTTCCATTCTCCCGCTCTTTCCAGAGCGCGCGCTGATGCTGTAACTAGAACATTGGTTTTCTCTTCTGTCGCGTGCGGCGTTCTGTTGTTATGGGAACGATTGGCTGAGCCTTGGATACAGATAGTATTGTGCTGCGTTCTGTTGTTATGGGAACGATTGGCTGAGCCTTGGATACAGATAGTATTGTGCTGCGTTCTGTTGTTATGGGAACGATTGGCTGAGCCATGGATACAGACAGTATCGTGCTGCGTTCTGTTGTTATGGGAACGATTGGCTGAGCCTTGGATACAGCCAGTATTGTTCTGCGTTCTGTTGTTATGGGAACGATTGGCTGAGCCTTGGATACAGACAGGATTGGTCCAAACGCGCATCACTCGTTCGTTTACAGCCAGTAGTGATCCAAAGCCCCCCCCCCCCCCACCCCGTCTAAACTTTTCTCATAGGATCTACACAAATCACGTAGGTCACCTATTTAGGATTCAAAACAGGTGAATTTCGCAGAAAGCTGACTAGTTTGTATCCCTGAGATAGACAAGTCGGGGCTCACTGGACAGACAGACAGGTCTACTGCTGCTAGACAGCTAATACTGCTGGACAGGCTCTACTCTCTGAGGGGGCACGTTCAGTTAACCCCTCTGTCTGTCTCTCAGTGACAGGGTCATGGCAGATGGGTGCAGGGGGAGGAGGGAAGTTGGGAGACACAGCCTTTCTGCTGACAGGCTCCATAGCAAATTCAGGCAAACTTAAATGTGTTTTATCTCATTTCTACCAGCATGTCACATGTGCAACCAGAGGGGGAGGGGGGGGATGCATACAAAGCTCTCCCTCACCCTCCATTTGGCAAATCTGACCATAATTCTATCCTCCTGATTTATGCTTAAAAGCACAAATTAAAGCAGGAAGTACCAATGACTCGGTCTATAAAAAAAGTGGTCAGATGAAGCAGATGCTAAACTACAGGACTGTTTTGCTATCACAGACTGGAACATGTTCCGGGATTCTTCCGATGGCATTGAGGAATACACCACATCAGTCACTGGCTTTATCAATAAGTGCATTGAGGACGTCGTCCCCACAGTGACTGTACGTACATACCCCAAGCAGAAGCCATGGATTACGGGCAACATTCGCACAGAGCTAAAGGGTAGAGTTGCCGCTTTCAAGGTGCGGGACTCTAACCCGGAAGCCAATTTGCATGCCGCCCAAACAGATTCACAGACGATGCAATCTCTACTGCACTCCACACTGCCCTTTCCCACCTGGACAAAAGGAACACCTCTGTGAGAATGCTATTCATTGACTACAGCTCAGCGTTCAACACCATAGTGCCCTCAAAGCTCATCACTACGCTAAGGACCCTGGGACTAAACACCTCCCTCTGCAACTGGATCCTGGACTTCCTGACGGGCCGCCCCCAGGTGGTGAGGGTATGTAGCAACACATCTGCCACGCTGATCCTCAACACTGGAGCCTCCCAGGGGTGCGTGCTCAGTCCCCTCCTGTACTCCCTGTTCACCCACGACTGCATGGTCAGGTACGACTCCAACACCATCATTAAGTTTGCAGACGACACAACAGTGGTAGACCTGATCACCGACGACGACGAGACAGCATATAGGGAGGAGGTCAGAGACCTTGCGTGATCAAGACTAAGGAGATGATTGTGGACTACAGGAAAAGGTGTCCACATCACCAACAAACTATAATGGTCCGATGGCATTAATGGTCCAAACACACCAACACATTCGTGAAGAGGGCAGGACAAAGCCTATTCCACATCAGGAAACTAAAAAGATTTGGCATGGGTCCTGTGATCCTCAAAAGGTTCTACAGCTGCAACATCGAGAGCATCCTGGTTGCATCACTGCCTGGTGCGGCAATTGCTCGGCCCCCGACAGCAAGGCACTACAGAGGGTAGTGCGTAACGGCCCAGTAGATCACTGGGGCTAAGCTTCCTGTCATCCAGGACCTCTACACCAGGCGGTGTCAGAAGAAGGCGCTAAAAATTGTCAAAGACCCCAGCCACCCCAGTCATAGACTGTTCTCTCTACTACCGCATGGCAAGCGGTACCAGAGTGCCAAGTCTAGGTCAAAAGGCTTCTCAACAGTTTTACCCCCAAGCCATAAGGCTCCTGAACAGGTAATCAAATGGCTACCCGGACTATTTGCATTGTGTGCCCCCCCCCCCAACCCCTATTTTATGTTGCAGCTACTCTCTGTTTATCATATACGCATAGTCACTTTAACTATACATTCATGTACATACTACCTCAATTGGCCTGACCAACCAGTGCTCCCGCACATTGGCTAACCGGGCTAACTGCATTGTGTCCCACCACCCGCCAACCCCTCCTTTTACACTACTGCTACTCTCGGTTCATCATATATGCATAGTCACTTTAACCATATCTACATGTACATACTACCTCAATCAGCCTGACTAACCGGTGCCTGTATGTAGCCTCTCTACTGTATATAACCTCTCTACTGTATATAGCCTCTCTACTGTATAGAGCCTCTCTACTGTATATAACCTCTCTACTGTATATAGCCTCTATACTGTATATAGCCTCTCTACTGTATATAGCCTCTCTACTGTATATAGCCTCTCTACTGTATATAACCTTTCTACTGTATATAGCCTCTCTACTGTATATAGCCTCTCTACTGTACAGAGCATCTCTACTGTATAGAACCTCTCTAATGTATATAGCCTCTCTACTGTATATAGCCTCTCTACTGTATAGAGCCTCTCTAATGTATATAGCCTCTCTACTGTATAGAGCCTCTCTACTGTATAGAGCCTCTCTACTGTATATAGCCTCTCTACTGTATATAGCCTCTCTACTGTATAGAGCCTCTCTAATGTATATAGCCTCTCTACTGTATAGAGCCTCTCTACTGTATAGAGCCTCTCTAATGTATATAGCCTCTCTACTGTATATAGCCTCTCTACTGTATAGAGCCTCTCTACTGTATAGAGCCTCTCTAATGTATATAACCTCTCTACTGTATATAGCCTCTCTACTGTATATAACCTCTCTACTGTATATAGCCTCTCTACTGTATATGGCCTCTCTACTGTATATAGCCTCTCTACTGTATATAGCCTATACTGTATATAGCATCTCTACTGTATATAACCTCTACTGTATAAAGCCTCTCTACTGTATATAACCTCTACTGTATATAGCCTCTCTACTGTATAGAGCCTCTCTACTGTATATAACCTCTACTGTATATAGCCTCTCTACTGTATAGAGCCTCTCTACTGTATATAGCCTCTATATAGCTTCTCTACTGTATAGAGCCTCTCTACTGTATATAGCCTCTATATAGTCTCTCTACTGTATATAGTATCTCTACTGTATATAACCTCTACTGTATATAACCTCTCTACTGTATATAGCCTCTCTACTGTATATAGCCTCTCTACTGTATATAGCCTCTACTGTATATAGCCTCTCTACTGTATATAACCTCTACTGTATATAACCTCTCTACTGTATATAACCTCTCTACTGTATATAACCTCTCTATTGTATATAACCTCTACTGTATATAGCCTCTCTACTGTATAGAGCCTCTCTACTGTATATAACCTCTACTGTATATAGCCTCTCTACTGTATATAGCCTCTCTACTGTATATAGCCTCTACTGTATATAGCCTCTCTACTGTATATAACCTCTACTGTATAAAGCCCCTCTACTGTATATAACCTCTACTGTATAGAGCCTCTCTACTGTATATAACCTCTACTGTATATAACCTCTCTACTGTATATAACCTCTCTACTGTATATAGCCTCTACTGTATATAGCCTCTCTACTGTATAGAGCCTCTCTACTGTATAGAACCTCTCTACTGTATATAGCCTCTACTGTATATAGCCTCTCTACTGTATAGAGCCTCTCTACTGTATAGAACCTCTCTAATGTATATAGCCTCTCTACTGTATATAGCCTCTCTACTGTATAGAGCCTCTCTACTGTATAGAACCTCTCTACTGTATAGAGCCTCTACTGTATAGAGCCTCTCTACTGTATATAACCTCTCTACTGTATAGAGCCTCTCTACTGTATATAGCCTCTACTGTATATAGCCTCTACTGTATATAGCCTCTCTACTGTATATAGCCTCTCTACTGTATATAGCCTCTCTACTGTATATAGCCTCTACTGTATATAGCCTATATATATATATTGTTGTATTCAGCATTTCACTGTCAGGTCTACTACACCTGTTGTATTCAGCATTTCACTGTAAGGTCTACTACACCTGTTGTATTCAGCATTTCACTGTCAGGTCTACTACACCTGTTGTATTAAGCATTTCACTGTCAGGTCTACTACACCTGTTGTATTCAGCATTTCACTGTGAGGTCTACTACACCTGTTGTATTCAGCATTTCACTGTAAGGTCTACTACACCTGTTGTATTCAGCATTTCACTGTAAGGTCTACTACACCTGTTGTATTCAGCATTTCACTGTAAGGTCTACTACACCTGTTGTATTCAGCATTTCACTGTAAGGTCTACTACACCTGTTGTATTAAGCATTTCACTGTCAGGTCTACTACACCTGTTGTATTCAGCATTTCACTGTGAGGTCTACTACACCTGTTGTATTCAGCATTTCACTGTAAGGTCTACTACACCTGTTGTATTCAGCATTTCACTGTAAGGTCTACTACACCTGTTGTATTCAGCATTTCACTGTGAGGTCTACTACACCTGTTGTATTCAGCATTTCACTGTAAGGTCTACTACACCTGTTGTATTCAGCATTTCACTGTAAGGTCTACTACACCTGTTATATTCAGCATTTCACTGTAAGGTCTACTACACCTGTTGTATTCAGCATTTCACTGTAAGGTCTACTACACCTGTTGTATTAAGCATTTCACTGTCAGGTCTACTACACCTGTTGTATTCAGCATTTCACTGTGAGGTCTACTACACCTGTTGTATTCAGCATTTCACTGTAAGGTCTACTACACCTGTTGTATTCAGCATTTCACTGTAAGGTCTACTACACCTGTTGTATTCAGCATTTCACTGTAAGGTCTACTACACCTGTTGTATTCAGCATTTCACTGTAAGGTCTACTACACCTGTTGTATTCAGCATTTCACTGTCAGGTCTACTACACCTGTTGTATTCAGCATTTCACTGTAAGGTCTACTACACCTGTTGTATTCAGCATTTCACTGTCAGGTCTACTACACCTGTTGTATTCAGCATTTCACTGTGAGGTCTACTACACCTGTTGTATTCAGCATTTCACTGTAAGGTCTACTACACCTGTTGTATTCAGCATTTCACTGTGAGGTCTACTACACCTGTTGTATTCAGCATTTCACTGTGAGGTCTACTACACCTGTTGTATTAAGCATTTCACTGTAAGGTCTACCACACCTGTTGTATTCAGCATTTCACTGTAAGGTCTACTACACCTGTTGTATTCAGCATTTCACTGTGAGGTCTACTACACCTGTTGTATTCAGCATTTCACTGTGAGGTCTACTACACCTGTTGTATTCAGCATTTCACTGTGAGGTCTACTACACCTGTTGTATTCAGCATTTCACTGTGAGGTCTACTACACCTGTTGTATTCAGCATTTCACTGTGAGGTCTACTACACCTGTTGTATTCAGCATTTCACTGTGAGGTCTACTACACCTGTTGTATTCGGCATTTCACTGTGAGGTCTACTACACCTGTTGTATTAAGCATTTCACTGTGAGGTCTACTACACCTGTTGTATTCAGCATTTCACTGTAAGGTCTACTACACCTGTTGTATTCAGCATTTCACTGTGAGGTCTACTACACCTGTTGTATTCAGCATTTCACTGTGAGGTCTACTACACCTGTTGTATTCAGCATTTCACTGTGAGGTCTACTACACCTGTTGTATTAAGCATTTCACTGTGAGGTCTACTACACCTGTTGTATTCAGCATTTCACTGTAAGGTCTACTACACCTGTTGTATTCAGCATTTCACTGTGAGGTCTACTACACCTGTTGTATTCAGCATTTCACTGTGAGGTCTACTACACCTGTTGTAGTCAACGCCCGTGACAAATAAACCTCGATTTGATCCCTGGTATGACACTCTTGAAACAATTCCACGTTAGCTTAGTAGAACACATGATCCAATATGATGCTGAATAGCCATTATATTCACAATAAAAGACACATTACAAACAGAACCGTTTTCATGCACTTCTTTAATAGATAAGGGTTTTAAATATTCACAACAAATACATTAAGCTCTTTCATCATCTTCTTATATAATACAGTTCTTAAATTATTTTAAACATTTTTACACAACATTTCTTTTTTCTCAGAATGTCATTCTATCAAAACGTCTTTCTCAATCCTTTTATTTCTTCATTTTATATATATGTGTATCTCATTCCATGTTGAGAGTCACCATGCCTCCTATTTTCAAAAACGGCCAGTATCTCCTTTATACAGCTATATACAGATGACGACGATCAGGAGGATGAAGGTGTCGTTTGGGAGGTGGCTTGTGGAATACGTCGGCTTCAGGTGCAGGCAAGGACAGATATGGGGTTCGAAACGACTTACAGTAAAGTAACACAAATAGAAGTAAACCATAACAGGCAACAACGCTTTGATGGAGAGGAGGACAACTCAACAGGTTGTCAGTAGAGTCTCATAGCTTTGATGGAGAGGAGGACAACTCAACAGGTTATCAGAGTCTCATAGCTTTGATGGAGAGGAGGACAACTCAACAGGTTGTCAGTAGAGTCTCATAGCTATGATGGAGAGGAGGACAACTCAACAGGTTGTCAGTAGAGTCTCATAGCTTTGATGGAGAGGAGGACAACTCAACAGGTTGTCAGTAGTCTCATAGCTTTGATGGAGAGGAGGACAACTCAACAGGTTATCAGAGTCTCATAGCTTTGATGGAGAGGAGGACAACTCAACAGGTTGTCAGTAGAGTCTCATAGCTATGATGGAGAGGAGGACAACTCAACAGGTTGTCAGTAGAGTCTCATAGCTTTGATGGAGAGGAGGACAACTCAACAGGTTGTCAGTAGTCTCATAGCTTTGATGGAGAGGATGACAACTCCACAGGTTGTCAGTATAGTCTCATAGCTTTGATGGAGAGGACAACTCAACAGGTTGTCTCCATAGCTTTGATGGAGAGGAGGACAACTCAACAGGTTATCAGAGTCTCATAGCTTTGATGGAGAGGAGGACAACTCAACAGGTTATCAGAGTCTCATAGCTTTGATGGAGAGGAGGACAACTCAACAGGTTGTCTCCATAGCTTTGATGGAGAGGAGGACAACTCAACAGGTTGTCTCCATAGCTTTGATGGAGAGGAGGACAACTCAACAGGTTATCAGAGTCTCATAGCTTTGATGGAGAGGAGGACAACTCAACAGGTTATCAGAGTCTCATAGCTTTGATGGAGAGGAGGACAACTCAACAGGTTGTCTCCATAGCTTTGATGGAGAGGAGGACAACTCAACAGGTTGTCAGTAGAGTCTCATAGCTTTGATGGAGAGGAGGACAACTCAACAGGTTGTCTCCATAGCTTTGATGGAGAGGAGGACAACTCAACAGGTTGTCAGTAGAGTCTCATAGCTATGATGGAGAGGAGGACAACTCAACAGGTTGTCAGTAGAGTCTCATAGCTTTGATGGAGAGGAGGACAACTCAACAGGTTGTCAGTAGAGTCTCATAGCTTTGATGGAGAGGAGGACAACTCAACAGGTTGTCAGTAGAGTCTCGTAGCTTTGATGGAGAGGAGGCGTGTGAAGACATCCACAGTCTGCTGCAACAGCATATATATCATAACATAAAGAACATGGCTGTATGCATCCTAAATGGAACACTATCAAATGGAACCCTATCAAATGGAACCCTATCAAACGGAACCCTAGCAAATGGAACGCTATCAAATGGAACCCTATCAAATGGAACCCTATCAAACGGAACCCTAGCAAATGGAACCCTATCAAATGGAGCCCTATTCCCTACATAGAGCCCTATTCCCTACATAGAGCCCTATTCCCTACATAGAGCCCTTTGGGCCCTGGTCAAAAGGGGGCACTATAAAGGGAATAAGGTGCCATTTGGGATGCCTGTCGATCTGTAAAATAATAAGAGCACTCGTAACAGCTCCTTCCTGCCGTTAGCTCCTTCCTGCCGTTAGCTCCTTCCTGCCGTTAGCTCCTTCCTGCCGTTAGCTCCTTCCTGCCGTTAGCTCCTTCCTGCCGTTAGCTCCTTCCTGCCGTTAGCTCCTTCCTGCCGTTAGCTCCTTCCTGCCGTTAGCTCCCCCCGGGGTCCTATTGATTCATATTTACAATGATGCCCTAGCACCGGGCCAAACCCGGACCACCCTGGGCCAATTGTGCGCCGCCCCTTTGGGACTCCCAATCACGGCCGGGTTGTGATACAGCCCGGAATCGAACCAGGGTCTGTAGTGATGCCTCTAGCCTTGGATTGCTGCGCCACTCAGAAAAACCCTATATTTTACAGATTCCAGCTGTTAGTCCCTCGGGGGTCATATCGGCTGTTAGTCCCTCGGGGGTCATATCGGCTGTTAGTCCCTCGGGGGTCATATCGGCTGTTAGTCCCTCGGGGGTCATATCGGCTGTTAGTCCCTCGGGGGTCATATCGGCTGTTAGTCCCTCGGGGGTCATATCGGCTGTTAGTCCCTCGGGGGTCATATCGGCTGTTAGTCCCTCGGGGGTCATATCGGCTGTTAGTCCCTCGGGGGTCATATCGGCTGTTAGTCCCTCGGGGGTCATATCCGCTGTTAGTCCCTCGGGGGTCATATCCGCTGTTAGTCCCTCGGGGGTCATATCGGCTGTTAGTCCCTCGGGGGTCATATCGGCTGTTAGTCCCTCGGGGGTCATATCGGCTGTTAGTCCCTCGGGGGTCATATCGGCTGTTAGTCCCTCGGGGGTCATATCGGCTGTTAGTCCCTCGGGGGTCATATCGGCTGTTAGTCCCTCGGGGGTCATATCGGCTGTTAGTCCCTCGGGGGTCATATCTTGGGTTGGGTCACAGTGAACTGAAGACCCAGTGTAATGGAAACGATGTCCTTCAGAAAAATCCATAACATTATACATCTCATGGCAGAAGTCCACATCTCTATTCTGGTTAAACCTCCAGTATTATAATGTTCTCCTCCTGGGCCTAATCTATGACCCAGTTTCCCTAGACACAGTTTCCCTAGACACAGTTTCCCTAGACACAGTTTCCCCAGACACAGTTTCCCCAGACACAGTTTCCCCAGACACAGTTTCCCCAGACACAGTTTCCCCAGACACAGTTTCCCCAGACACAGTTTCCCTAGACACATTTTAAGCAATGTCCTAAACTGATCATGTCAAATGGTAGATTCTCCATTGACTGTTCTTCTACAGCGGAGAAACCAGCCATATCCGTCCGTTCATAGGAGGTCCTCGTCACGTGACGACCGGTGTCTTCGTCCCAAATGGAGACCCTCTTCCTTCTCTGGGGAACACTACCTGAGCCAACCGAGTGCAGGGTAAAGTGAATGGGGAACCGTTTTGGGGACGTAGCCGATGCCCCATCTTACACAGCTTTTTGGCTTCCCCAGCAGAACATCAACTGTGTTCCCTTTACAGACGGAACACGATGCGTTTGGAAATTGAGTTTAGGGGTGTTAGTCAACAACTTAAAAATTCATGTTGTGACGGGATTTATTTGTTAATAAAAAAATAAAAAATAAAAGGGAAGTCTCTATTTTTGCTTCTTCGATACATCCCTCCCTTCTTCGATACATCCCTCCCTTCTTCGATACATCCCTCCCTCACAAAGACACAGACGGAGTTAAAACACTAGATGGCTCTCCTGGTCTCAATAACCACAATTCAGAAAATGTCATTAACAAACGACTCAATAGTTTTACAGGCCTGCCTGTCTACAAAATAATAAAAGGCAAAACGACATCGACAAAAGATGAGTAAAAAAACATCTCCTTCAACACCCTGGAATGACCGCTGCATGACTATAGAAAGGACTGATGGATAGGCAGAAAGGACAGATAGGCAGAAAGGACAGATAGGCAGAAAGGACAGATAGGCAGAAAGGACAGATAGGCAGAAAGGACAGATAGGCAGAAAGGACAGATAGGCAGAAAGGACAGATAGGCAGAAAGGACAGATAGGCAGAAAGGACAGATAGGCAGAAAGGACAGATAGGCAGAAAGGACAGATAGGCAGAAAGGACAGATAGGCAGAAAGGACAGATAGGCAGAAAGGACAGATAGGCAGAAAATCAGACACAGGATCCATTTCAAAAACACAGCTTGGGGAATACGTTTCCCCCTTGGTACAGCTCTAGGACCAGCTCCCCCCCCCAATCAGAACCTTAACCAATGGGGAGGGAAATTCAGAAGTGACCCAAGACCCCCCCACCCCACCCCCCCAATCAGAACCTTAACCAATGGGGAGGGAAATTCAAGTGACCCAAGACCCCCCCAATCAGAACTTTAACCAATGGGGAGGGAAATTCAAGTGACCCAAGACCACTGACTTTACCCCCCCCACCCCCACATCAGAACCTTAACCAATGGGGAGGGAAATTCAAGTGACCCAAGACCACTGACTTTACCCCCCCACCCCCACACCCCAATCAGAACCTTAACCAATGGGGAGGGAAATTCAAGTGACCCAAGACCACCGACTCCTCCCACCCCCCCAATCGGAACCTTAACCAATGGGGAGGGAAATTCAAAAGTGACCCAAGACGACCGACCCCCCCACCCCACCCCCCCAATCAGAACCTTAACCAATGGGGAGGGAAATTCAAGTGACCCAAGACCCCCCCAATCAGAACTTTAACCAATGGGGAGGGAAATTCAAGTGACCCAAGACCACTGACTTTACCCCCCCCACCCCCACATCAGAACCTTAACCAATGGGGAGGGAAATTCAAGTGACCCAAGACCACTGACTTTACCCCCCCACCCCCACACCCCAATCAGAACCTTAACCAATGGGGAGGGAAATTCAAGTGACCCAAGACCACCGACTCCTCCCACCCCCCCAATCGGAACCTTAACCAATGGGGAGGGAAATTCAAAAGTGACCCAAGACGACCGACCCCCCCCCCCCCCCCACCACCATTAAAATCACACTAGTCTTTCAGGTAGGTGACAGCAGCCATCTTGTTCACAGGTGCAACAGGTGAATGGAGCTTCTGCTTCCTCTGTCTGCGATATTAAAGTCCACGACAAGAAGAGTTGGGGGGGTGGGGTTTGATTGGATGAGTTGGGGGGGTGGGGTTTGATTGGATGAGTTGGGGGGGTGGGGTTTGATTGGATGAGTTGGGGGGGTGGGGTTTAATTGGATGAGTTGGGGGGGGGTGGGGTTTGATTGGATGAGTTGGGGGGGTGGGGTTTGATTGGATGAGTTGGGGGGGTGGGGTTTGATTGGATGAGTTGGGGGGGGTGGGGTTTGATTGGATGAGTTGGGGGGGTGGGGTTTAATTGGATGAGTTGGGGGGGGTTTGATTGGATAGTGTTCTGGGAATGTAACCAAGCTGAGAGGAGGAGCCGTGTCTCGTTGAAGGAGAGCAGTCAAACTTGTAACAGCACAACGCAAATGTAAAACCTTGGACAACAGCAGCTGCTATCCAACATCTAGACTAGAGCAGAACCGCTATTCAATCATTCCCTTCTGACGGGAATATCAGGACGCAGTCCTGGCTCTTCCTTCCTTTAGACTTCACTCTGACCTTCAGCTAGAGGGAGTACCATTGTACAGCGTTCTTGTAAGCTTCCATCCTTCCTCGTACAAACTCACTAGAAAAAAGTCAGTGTCCCCCCCCCCCCTCCAAAATAAAACGGTCAAAGAGTCTCTCCGTCCTCCACACCCCCTGTAAACTCGGTCCTAGAGGATTGTGATCGGGATCTCCGTCCTCCCCCCCTCAAAACACCAAGTCAAAACACCAAGTCTGAAGAGGCACTGGCAGCCATCTTAGATTCACACAGTTTCTTTTTCTAACAGACCTGTTGTTGTCCCTTCCAAAACAACGGTCCTCGGCTGATTTCATAAAGGCTCTTTGTGACGCTAACGTTGCGAGCGGAGTTCCCCACTTCTGGTTTTCAGGGGAAAGGGAAGTTAGGTTGAACACTGTGTCCCTGAAAAAAAAAGCGTTTGTTGGCGTTTTTCCGGTCGACTCCACATAAACTAATCAAAATGATCCAAACAAGGGGTTAACATGGAGCTGCTGTGAGCGAAATGACAAAGGCAAGATCCCGGAGTCTGGAAAAAAATGTGGAAAAGCATCCTTCATTGGAAAATGGATCTGTGAGAGAGAGCGCTGAGGGGACAGTCTCAGAGTCGCTGTCCTTTCAGTGAGGCTTGAGTCAAGCGTATTCGTGTCTATCACCGGGTAGGAATGCTTTGTAGTGACAGTAAAAACATCAACAATCTCGTCAACAAAAACAAAAACAACATAAAGCTCAGAGCAGCCCCCCCCCCCCCCCCCCTCCCCACATATCCTTAAAATCCCAAAACAAACAAGAACTGGGGATTTTTTTTCTTCAAATAAATAAATTCTTTCAAGTCCTCTTCCCAAAGGGTCGACTCCGCCCCCCTGGGAAATCCAGCTCATCAGCGATTGGCTCAGACCTGGCCCCTTCATCTCGGGTAACCAATGAGCAGCCAGGAAAAGAAGTGTGGTTTCCTGTGCCTGTAGCTCCGCCCTCTTCGTCATGGAGGGGAGTGAGAAGGCGTGTGCTGCCCAAACCCATCGACCTCTAACCTCTCTTGACCCCTAACCCCAATCCTGTCCTTGTGCTCTCAACAGTTACATTCCTCCTTCATCAGTCCTAGAATCAAGAAGTGCTGTTCTCTCCTTTTACAGTTCTCTCTTCTTCCTCTGGTTTGGTTTCTTCAGTGTGTCTGGTTGTGTGTCATTCAACTTTTCTTTTCCTTGTTTCTAAAATCAGATGTTGTAGTTTTTCCCCGATGTGGTGATTCCCCAGATCTGTGGGGAATCTCATCTGTAGAGCTCCTGAGACGTGGCTCGGAGAGAGGAAGAGGCTGGCCGTCTGTCTCTCCAGGTGTGGAAAGTAGAAAACAGCACGTTCTTTTGAGACTAGGATGTTGGTTTTTGGTTAAATGGATGAAGAAATCCACCGCAGGAACACAAGACTTGTTGAAGAGGGACGAGGGATGGACTGGCTGAACTGGTGGAATCTGGATCAGCATCTTATTTAAATGCTGAAAACTCCCCTGGAATGAAGAGAAGAGAGAGACGATCAGGTTGGAAGAGAGGAGAGAGAGACAGCAGTACAGAGTGGGAGAGAGAGAGAGAGAGAGAGAGAGAGAGAGAGAGAGACAGCAGTACAGAGTGGAAGAGAGAGAGAGAGGAGAGAGAGAGACAGCAGTACAGAGTGACGAGGGATGGACTGGCTGAACTGGTGGAATCTGGATCAGCATCTTATTTAAATGCTGAAAACTCCCCTGGAATGAAGAGGAGAGAGAGGAGATCAGGTTGGAAGAGAGGAGAGAGGAGACAGCAGGACAGAGTGGAAGAGAGAGAGGAGAGAGAGAGAGAGAGACAGCAGTACAGAGTGGAAGAGAGAGAGGAGAGAGAGCAGTACAGAGTGGAAGAGAGAGAGGAGAGAGAGAGAGAGAGAGAGACAGCAGTACAGAGTGGAAGAGAGAGAGGAGAGAGAGCAGTACAGAGTGGAAGAGAGAGAGAGGAGAGAGAGACAGCAGTACAGAGTGGAAGAGAGAGAGGAGAGAGAGACAGCAGGACAGAGTGGAAGAGAGAGAGAGGAGAGAGAGAGCAGTACAGAGTGGAAGAGAGAGAGGAGAGAGAGCAGTACAGAGTGGAAGAGAGAGAGGAGAGAGAGCAGTACAGAGTGGAAGAGAGAGAGAGGAGAGAGACAGCAGTACAGAGTGGAAGAGCGAGAGGAGAGAGAGCAGTACAGAGTGGAAGAGAGAGAGCAGTACAGAGTGGAAGAGAGAGAGAGAGGAGAGAGAGCAGTACAGAGTGGAAGAGAGAGAGAGAGGAGAGACAGCAGTACAGAGTGGAAGAGAGAGAGAGAGAGGAGAGAGACAGCAGTACAGAGTGGAAGAGAGAGAGATCTATTATTTCAACAGTAACACTCTGTACATGGAGAAACTACAGGACCCCCAGGGCGTGTGGCCCCTCACCGTATCCCCCCTGTATCGGGGTTTTGGGGGAGGAGCAGGCGTACAGGCTGAAGTCCTCCGTCTGGAACCCGGCTCGGTTCAGTGAGGGTTCCGACGCGGAGCGGTGGATTTTGGGTAAAGAACGCGCCAGCAGCTCAATGGACGCCAGGATCTGACAGAGGAGGTCAGAGGTAAAAAAAAGAAAGAAAAAAAGGTCACCACCAACAACATCAGGAGAAAACACAGGAGGTTATTAGGTCATCCCTAGCCAATCACCTCTCTCGAATCACTCTTCTCAAATAGGGACAAAGCTGACAGCCAAGTCAGAGAAACTTAGATTGAGGCTGTCAGCAGAACCTCACCTGGGCTTTCCAGTAGCTTTTAAAAACACAGTGAGACGTTAGTGTGAATGTATTTCTAGTACTCTGAGGCCACCTGGTGGTGGAAATAACACATTCTCCTTCATACATACAAGTTAAACAACGCCAAGGAGGCGTTAACCTCATGAGCAGGAAGAGGTTTCTGGTGAGGTGAATATCTTGGTGGGGTGGATAGTCTTGGTCATTTTAAAAGATTCAGCTCAACCCCTGGCATGTACAGTGAAGTGTTCTCCGTCGTTACCGGAGGGAATAGGGGTCCCGTCTCCATAGTTACCTGATGGAATAGGGGTCCCGTCTCCATAGTTACCTGAGGGAATAGGGGTCCCGTCTCCATAGTTACCTGAGGGAATAGGGGTCCCATCCTCCATTGTTACCTGAGGGAATAGGGGTTCCGTCTCCATAGTTACCTGAGGGAATAGGGGTCCCGTCTCCATAGTTACCTGAGGGAATAGGGGTCCCGTCTCCATCGTTACCGGAGGGAATAGGGGTCCCGTCTCCATAGTTACCGGAGGGAATAGGGGTCCCGTCTCCATAGTTACCGGAGGGAATAGGGGTCCCGTCTCCATAGTTACCGGAGGGAATAGGGGTCCCGTCTCCATAGTTACCGGAGGGAATAGGGGTCCCGTCTCCATAGTTACCGGAGGGAATAGGGGTCCCGTCTCCATAGTTACCGGAGGGAATAGGGGTCCCGTCTCCATAGTTACCGGAGGGAATAGGGGTCCCGTCTCCATAGTTACCAGAGGGAATAGGGGTCCCGTCTCCATAGTTACCGGAGGGAATAGGGGTCCCGTCTCCATCGTTACCGGAGGGAATAGGGGTCCCGTCTCCGTCGTTACCGGAGGGAATAGGGGTCCCGTCTCCGTCGTTACCGGAGGGAATAGGGGTCCCGTCTCCGTCGTTACCGGAGGGAATAGGGGTCCCGTCTCCGTCGTTACCGGAGGGAATAGGGGTCCCGTCTCCGTCGTTACCGGAGGGAATAGGGGTCCCGTCTCCGTCGTTACCGGAGGGAATAGGGGTCCCGTCTCCGTCGTTACCGGAGGGAATAGGGGTCCCGTCTCCGTCGTTACCGGAGGGAATAGGGGTCCCGTCTCCGTCGTTACCGGAGGGAATAGGGGTCCCGTCTCCGTCGTTACCGGAGGGAATAGGGGTCCCGTCTCCGTCGTTACCCGAGGGAATTGGGGTCCCGTCTCCGTCGTTACCTGAGGGAACAGGGGTCCCGTCCTCCGTCGTTACCTGAGGGAACAGGGGTCCCGTCCTCCGTCGTTACCTGAGGGAACAGGGGTCCCGTCCTCCGTCGTTACCGGAGGGAATAGGGGTTCAGTCTCCATAGTTACCGGAGGGAATAGGGGTCCCGTCTCCATAGTTACCGGAGGGAATAGGGGTCCCGTCTCCATAGTTACCTGAGGGAATAGGGGTCGTTCCTCTCTCTTCTTCTTCATACAGTCAGCCATCAGCCTCCTCATGGCTTTAGGACAGTTGGAGCGCACCTTACTGAGGTCAGGAGACAGGTATCCCCGACCCACCATGAAGATTATCTAGAGGGGAGAGGTGGAGGGTTAGAGGTCAAAGGTCAGGAGACTGGTATCCCCGACCCACCATGAAGATTATCTAGAGGGGAGAGGTGGAGGGTTAGAGGTCAGAGGTCAGGAGACAGGTATCGGAGGGAATAGGGGTCCCGTCTCCATAGTTACCGGAGGGAATAGGGGTCCCGTCTCCATAGTTACCTGAGGGAATAGGGGTCGTTCCTCTCTCTTCTTCTTCATACAGTCAGCCATCAGCCTCCTCATGGCTTTAGGACAGTTGGAGCGCACCTTACTGAGTAATATTCTAGATGTATATAAAACAGGAGAGATATCTACCTGGTCTCTGTTATTGATGTTGGAGTAGGGCAAGGCCCCAGACATCAACTCGTAGAGAACTATCCCGAAGGCGTAGACGTCAGACTGGAAGCTGTAAGGGTTCTTATCCTGCAGACGGATGACCTCTGGGGCCTACAGGCAGACGGGGGGGACAGCAGAGTCACACAGTTTACCAAGATATACAGCCTTCATTGGGCAGGGTTGGGCTCAATTACAGTCAAGTCAAGAAGTACACTGACAATTACAATTCTCTTCAAATGGAGGAACATTTGGAATTATAATTTTTGGGTTTACTTCCTGAATTGATTGGAATTGACCTTTCACCCTGTACACTGGGTCTCAAAAGTATCGTCCTTGCGCCTTCCGTCCTCGCCTCCTCCTCAAACCGCACTGGAGGAGAAGATTTGAGGTACCGCCCCCCCCAGACCCTCTCCACCAATGAGCTTTGAGATGAAGGCCAGAAGAGGGTAAGGAATTGAAGAAAGACTAATTGCGTCCCATTAAGACTGATGCGTCCCGAGCTCATGTCCCATTTAGACTGATGCGTCCCGAGCTCATGTCCCATTTAGACTGATGCGTCCCGAGCTCACGTCCCATTTAGACTGATGCGTCCCGAGCTCACGTCACATTTAGACTGATGCGTCCCGAGCTCACGTCACATTTAGACTGATGCGTCCCGAGCTCATGTCACATTTAGACTGATGCGTCCCGAGCTCATGTCCCATTTAGACTGATGCGTTTATTGACTGTGTTTCCTAGAAACCAACAGATATCTGATCCTTTCAGAGCAGCTCTGATCACGTAGATTACACATTCTGACAACGCAGATTACATTCTGACAACGCAGATTACATTCTGACAACGCAGATTACATTCTGACAACGTAGATTACATTCTGACAACGTAGATTACATTCTGATAACGTAGATTACATTCTGACAACATTCTGATAACGTAGATTACATTCTGATAACGTAGATTACATTCTGATAACGTAGATTACATTCTGATAACGTAGATTACATTCTGACAACATTCTGATAACGTAGATTACATTCTGATAACGTAGATTACATTTTGACAACGTTACGTTCTGATAATGTAGATTACATTCTGACAACGTCACATTCTGATAACGTAGAATACATTCTGACAACATTCTGATAACGTAGATTACATTCTGATAACGTAGATTACATTCTGATAACGTAGATTACATTCTGATAACGTAGATTACATATTCTGACAACGTAGATTACACATTCTGACAACGTAGATTACACATTCTGACAACGTAGATTACATTCTGATAACGTAGATTACATTCTGATAACGTAGATTACATTCTGACAACATTCTGATAACGTAAATTACATTCTGATAACGTAGATTAATGTGGTTAGAGGGTTGGGCCAGTAACCGGAAGGTTGCTGGATCGAATCCACGAGCTGACAAGGTAAAGAAATCTGAGCAAGGCAGTTAACCCACTGTTCCCCGGGCCCTGAGCAAGGCAGTTAACCCACTGTTCCCCGGGCCCTGAGCAAGGCAGTTAACCCACTGTTCCCCGGGCCCTGAGCAAGGCAGTTAACCCACTGTTCCCCGGGCCCTGAGCAAGGCAGTTAACCCACTGTTCCCCAGGCGCTGAAGACGTGGATGTTGACTAAGGCATCCCCCCCGCACCTCTCTGATTGAGGGGTTTGTGGGTTAAATGCGGAAGACACATTTCAATTGGACAACTGACTAGGTATCCCCCTTTCCCTAGATTGAATTCTAATAATGTAGAATAATGTAGATTGAATTCTAATAATGTAGAATAATGTAGATTGAATTCTAATTATGTAGAATAATGTAGATTGAATTCTAATAAATGTAGAATAATGTAGATTGAATTCTCTTTCTGGTTGTTTAGTCTATTCAGGTTCTCCTCTTAATCCCTGCAGTATCACTCACCATCCACAGGATGGAGCCAGAGAGCTGTTCAAACTGGTGGGAGCCGCTCCAACGGGACTTCACTGTGGCCAGGCCGAAGTCTCCTATCTTCACGGTCAGGTCCTCGTGTAGGAAGATGTCTGGGAGGGGAGGGGTTAAGGAACAGAAAGCTAAGGGACCGCTGTCTGGGAGGGGAGGGGTTAAGGAACAGAAAGCTAAGGGACCGTTGTCTGGGAGGGGAGGGGTTAAGGAACAGAAAGCTAAGGGAGGGGAGGGGTTAAGGAACAGAAAGCTAAGGGAGGGGAGGGGAGGGGTTAAGGAACAGAAAGCTAAGGGACCACTGTCTGGGGCGAGGGGGAGCTCCGTCTGGGGAGCGGGGGAGCTCCGTCTGGGGAGCGGGGGAGCTCCGTCTGGGGAGCGGGGGAGCTCCGTCTGGGGAGCGGGGGAGCTCCGTCTGGGGAGCGGGGGAGCTCCGTCTGGGGAGAGGGGGAGCTCCGTCTGGGGAGAGGGGGAGCTCCGTCTGGGGAGAGGGGGAGCTCTGTCTGGGGAGAGAGGGAGCTCTGTCTGGGGAGAGGGGGAGCTCTGTCTGGGGAGAGGGGGAACTCAGTCTGGGGAGAGGGGGAGCTCAGTCTGGGGAGAGGGGGAGCACAGTCTGGGGAGAGGGGGAGCACAGTCTGGGAGGGGAGGGGTTAAGAAACAGAAAGCTAAGGGACCGCTGTCTGGGGCGAGGGGGAGCGGGGGAGCTCCGTCTGGGGAGCGGGGGAGCTCCGTCTGGGGAGCTCCGTCTGGGGAGCGGGGGAGCTCCGTCTGGGAAGCGGGGGAGCTCCGTCTGGGAAGCGGGGGAGCTCCGTCTGGGAAGCGGGGGAGCTCCGTCTGGGAAGCGGGGGAGCTCCGTCTGGGAAGCGGGGGAACTCCGTCTGGGAAGCGGGGGAACTCCGTCTGGGAAGCGGGGGAACTCCGTCTGGGGAGAAGGGGAGCTCAGTCTGGGGAGAGGGGGAGCTCAGTCTGGGGAGAGGGGGAGCTCTGTCTGCACCAACACTTGTCTCTGTCTCACCTAGTCCACCTGAAGATGGAGGCACTAACTGTAGGTCCCTCTGAATAACAGCGTCCTGCTAAATGACTACCATGTAAAAACAGATCTGAACACAAAGACTATGTCCTATCGAAGACATGTTGATTAGGTGACACAGCGGAGAGAGGTGATTATGACTGCCTTCCTTATAGAATGGGTCAAAGGTCAGACAGACTGAAAGGTGCTTGTTGGAAAAAAGGTGAAAGGTCAGAGAGGATACTGTTGCTCTTCAGGTCTCTGTGGATGATGGATTTGGCGTGCAGGTAACTAGGGAGGAAAACCACAACAATGCCATGTTAGTTAGTAAACAAACACTGGTACACTAGACATATTTACAGTCCCAGGTTAGTTAGTAAACAATAAACACTGGTACACTAGACATATTTACAGTCCCAGGTTAGTTAGTAATCAATAAACACTGGTACACTAGACATATTTACAGTCCCAGGTTAGTTAGTAATCAATAAACACTGGTACTATCCACGTTAAGACTCTCCTAACCTCCACTGTACCAGTCTGTCCACGTTAAGACTCTCCTAACCTCCACTGTACCAGTCTGTCCACGTTAAGACTCTCCTAACCTCCACTGTACCAGTCTGTCCACATTAAGACTCTCCTAACCTCCACTGTACCAGTCTGTCCACGTTAAGACTCTCCTAACCTCCACTGTACCAGTCTGTCCACGTTAAGACTCTCCTAACCTCCACTGTACCAGTCTGTCCACGTTAAGACTCTCCTAACCTCCACTGTACCAGTCTGTCCACGTTAAGACTCTCCTAACCTCCACTGTACCAGTCTGTCCACGTTAAGACTCTCCTAACCTCCACTGTACCAGTCTGTCCACGTTAAGACTCTCCTAACCTCCACTGTACCAGTCTGTCCACGTTAAGACTCTCCTAACCTCCACTGTACCAGTCTGTCCACGTTAAGACTCTCCTAACCTCCACTGTACCAGTCTGTCCACGTTAAGACTCTCCTAACCTCCACTGTACCAGTCTGTCCACGTTAAGACTCTCCTAACCTCCACTCTACCAGTCTGTCCACGTTAAGCCTCTCCTAACCTCCACTGTACCAGTCTGTCCACGTTAAGACTCTCCTAACCTCCACTGTACCAGTCTGTCCACGTTAAGACTCTCCTAACCTCCACTGTACCAGTCTGTCCACGTTAAGACTCTCCTAACCTCCACTCTACCAGTCTGTCCACGTTAAGCCTCTCCTAACCTCCACTGTACCAGTCTGTCCACGTTAAGACTCTCCTAACCGCCACTGTACCAGTCTGTCCGTCTTAAGACTCTCCTAACCTCCACTGTACCAGTCAGTCTGTGTTAAGCCTCTCCTAACCTCCACTGTACCAGTCTGTCCTTGTTAAGACTCTCCTAACCTCCACTGTACCAGTCAGTCTGTGTTAAGCTTCTCCTAACCTCCACTGTACCAGTCTGTCCACGTTAAGCCTCTCCTAACCTCCACTGTACCAGTCAGTCTGTGTTAAGCCTCTCCTAACCTCCACTGTACCAGTCTGTCCACGTTAAGACTCTCCTAACCTCCACTGTACCAGTCAGTCTGTGTTAAGCCTCTCCTAACCTCCACTGTACCAGTCTGTCCACGTTAAGCCTCTCCTAACCTCCACTGTACCAGTCAGTCTGTGTTAAGCCTCTCCTAACCTCCACTGTACCAGTCTGTCCTTGTTAAGAATCTCCTAACCTCCACTGTACCAGTCAGTCTGTGTTAAGCCTCTCCTAACCTCCACTGTACCAGTCTGTCCACGTTAAGCCTCTCCTAACCTCCACCGTAGCAGAGTTGTGAGTTCTGCAGGTACCTACAGTAGTTCAGAGGCTGACTCATTTAAATGCAGCTCTATCTGCTCTGTTGTGTTGGCCAGAGACTGAGCACATCAATTATGAGACAGACAATGGAGAGTAGGAGAGTCAGCGTAGGGGACGAGGGAGTCAACCAGGAGAGGCAGCGTAGGGGACGAGGGCGTGAACCAGGAGAGTCAGCGTAGGGGACGAGGGCGTCAACCAGGAGAGTCAGCGTAGGGGACGAGGGCGTGAACCAGGAGAGTCAGCGTAGGGGACGAGGGAGTCAACCAGGAGAGTCAGCGTAGGGGACGAGGGCGTAAACCAGGAGAGTCAGCATAGGAGACGAGGGCGTCAACCAGGAGAGTCAGCGTAGGGGACGAGGGAGTCAACCAGGAGAGTCAGCGTAGGGGACGAGGGCGTCAACCAGGAGAGTCAGCGTAGGGGACGAGGGAGTGAACCAGGAGAGTCAGCGTAGGGGACGAGGGCGTCAACCAGGAGAGTCAGCGTAGGGGACGAGGGCGTGAACCAGGAGAGTCAGCGTAGGGGATGAGGGCGTGAACCAGGAGAGTCAGCGTAGGGGACGAGGGCGTGAACCAGGAGAGTCAGCATAGGGGACGAGGGCGTCAACCAGGAGAGTCAGCGTAGGGGACGAGGGCGTCAACCAGGAGAGTCAGCGTAGGGGACGAGGGCGTGAACCAGGAGAGTCAGCATAGGGGACGAGGGCGTCAACCAGGAGAGTCAGCATAGGGGACGAGGGCGTCAACCAGGAGAGTCAGCGTAGGGGACGAGGGCGTCAACCAGGAGAGTCAGCATAGGGGACGAGGGAGTGAACCAGGAGAGTCAGCGTAGGGGACGAGGGCGTCAACCAGGAGAGTCAGCGTAGGGGACGAGGGCGTGAACCAGGAGAGTCAGCGTAGGGGACGAGGGCGTGAACCAGGAGAGTCAGCGTAGGGGACGAGGGCGTGAACCAGGAGAGTCAGCGTAGGGGACGAGGGCGTCAACCAGGAGAGTCAGCGTAGGGGACGAGGGTGTCAACCAGGAGAGTCAGCGTAGGGGACGAGTGTGTGAACCAGGGGATGCATCCCAATAGCAGCCTATTCCCTATGTCTGGGACTAGTTCTGGGAACAGGGTGCTAGTCGGGGTACATCCCGTGTGTTGTGGACTAACTCACTCCATGCCCTGTGCGGTCTGCCGGGCGATGTCTATGAGCTTGATCATCTCAAACTTGGTCTCTATGATGTGTAGATGGTGGTAGAGGGAGGAGCCCTCACACCACTGGGTCACGATGGCCAGCTGAGGCTTGGTGGTGTAACCCATGAACAGCAGGATGTTGACGTGACGCGTCTTCCTGTTAGGAAGCAGGGAGAGGATGTCAAAACCACTGAGAAGGAGCTTTTAGTTACCCATCCTGCTATTTCATGACAAAACACAGAAGCCCTGCTATTTCATGACAAAACACAGAAGCCCTGCTATTTCATGACAAAACACAGAAGCCCTGCTATTTCATGACAAAACACAGAAGCCCTGCTATTTCATGACAAAACACAGAAGCAATGCTGTTTCATGACAAAACACAGAAGCCCTGCTGTTTCATGACAAAACACAGAAGCCCTGCTGTTTCATGACAAAACACAGAAGCCCTGCTGTTTCATGACAAAACACAGAAGCCCTGCTGTTTCATGACAAAACACAGAAGCCCTGCTATTTCATGACAAAACACAGAAGCCCTGCTATTTCATGACAAAACACAGAAGCCCTGCTATTTCATGACAAAACACAGAAGCCCTGCTATTTCATGACAAAACACAGAAGCCCTGCTATTTCATGACAAAACACAGAAGCCCTGCTATTTCATGACAAAACACAGAAGCCCTGCTATTTCATGACAAAACACAGAAGCCCTGCTATTTCATGACAAAACACAGAAGCCCTGCTATTTCATGACAAAACACAGAAGCCCTGCTATTTCATGACAAAACACAGAAGCCCTGCTATTTCATGACAAAACACAGAAGCCCTGCTGTTTCATGACAAAACACAGAAGCCCTGCTGTTTCATGACAAAACACAGAAGCCCTGCTATTTCATGACAAAACACAGAAGCCCTGCTATTTCATGACAAACACAGAAGCCCTGCTATTTCATGACAAAACACAGAAGCCCTGCTATTTCATGACAAAACACAGAAGCCCTGCTATTTCATGACAAAACACAGAAGCCCTGCTATTTCATGACAAAACACAGAAGCCCTGCTATTTCATGACAAAACACAGAAGCCCTGCTATTTCATGACAAAACACAGAAGCCCTGCTATTTCATGACAAAACACAGAAGCCCTGCTATTTCATGACAAAACACAGAAGCCCTGCTATTTCATGACAAAACACAGAAGCCCTGCTATTTCATGACAAAACACAGAAGCCCTGCTATTTCATGACAAAACACAGAAGCCCTGCTATTTCATGACAAAACACAGAAGCCCTGCTATTTCATGAGAAACACAGAAGCCCTGCTATTTCATGACAAAACACAGAAGCCCTGCTATTTCATGACAAAACACAGAAGCCCTGCTATTTCATGACAAAACACAGAAGCCCTGCTATTTCATGACAAAACACAGAAGCCCTGCTGTTTCATGACAAAACACAGAAGCCCTGCTGTTTCATGACAAAACACAGAAGCCCTGCTATTTCATGACAAAACACAGAAGCCCTGCTATTTCATGACAAAACACAGAAGCCCTGCTATTTCATGACAAAACACAGAAGCCCTGCTATTTCATGACAAAACACAGAAGCCCTGCTATTTCATGACAAAACACAGAAGCCCTGCTATTTCATGACAAAACACAGAAGCCCTGCTATTTCATGACAAAACACAGAAGCCCTGCTATTTCATGACAAAACACAGAAGCCCTGCTATTTCATGACAAAACACAGAAGCCCTGCTATTTCATGACAAAACACAGAAGCCCTGCTATTTCATGACAAAACACAGAAGCCCTGCTATTTCATGACAAAACACAGAAGCCCTGCTATTTCATGACAAAACACAGAAGCCCTGCTATTTCATGACAAAACACAGAAGCCCTGCTATTTCATGACAAAACACAGAAGCCCTGCTATTTCATGACAAAACACAGAAGCCCTGCTATTTCATGACAAAACACAGAAGCCCTGCTATTTCATGACAAAACACAGAAGCCCTGCTATTTCATGACAAAACACAGAAGCCCTGCTATTTCATGACAAAACACAGAAGCCCTGCTATTTCATGACAAAACACAGAAGCCCTGCTATTTCATGACAAAACACAGAAGCCCTGCTGTTTCATGACAAAACACAGAAGCCCTGCTATTTCATGACAAAACACAGAAGCCCTGCTGTTTCATGACAAACACAGAAGCCCTGCTATTTCATGACAAAACACAGAAGCCCTGCTGTTTCATGACAAAACACAGAAGCCCTGCTATTTCATGACAAAACACAGAAGCCCTGCTATTTCATGACAAAACACAGAAGCCCTGCTATTTCATGACAAACACAGAAGCCCTGCTATTTCATGACAAAACACAGAAGCCCTGCTATTTCATGACAAAACACAGAAGCCCTGCTATTTCATGACAAAACACAGAAGCCCTGCTATTTCATGACAAAACACAGAAGCCCTGCTATTTCATGACAAAACACAGAAGCCCTGCTATTTCATGACAAAACACAGAAGCCCTGCTATTTCATGACAAAACACAGAAGCCCTGCTATTTCATGACAAAACACAGAAGCCCTGCTATTTCATGACAAAACACAGAAGCCCTGCTATTTCATGACAAAACAGAGAAGCCCTGCTGTTTCATGACAAAACAGAGAAGCCCTGCTGTTTCATGACAAAACAGAAGCCCTGTTATTTCATGACAAAACAGAGAAGCCCTGCTGTTTCATGACAAAACAGAAGCCCTGTTATTTCATGACAAAACAGAAGCCCTGTTATTTCATGACAAAACAGAAGCCCTGCTATTTCATGACAAAACAGAAGCCCTGCTATTTCATGACAAAACAGAAGCCCTGCTATTTCATGACAAAACAGAAGCCCTGTTTACACTATACTTGTCGGTTATACTCTAAGACCTATAAGGTAGCAGTTAATTACCTCGACGTCTGAAGGTAAAACTAGTATTCCACCACTGTGTACATGCCGAGCTTTTCATGACATGACTTCACCGTTAAAACGTGTCTTACCGGAGGACACCCACTTCGTTCTTAAAGGCCTGTAGCTGCTGTGGGGTGGGAGCTGTCACGTTCAACATCTTCACAGCCACGTCTCCGTGCCACTTGCCCTTAAAGACGGTCCCAAAGGATCCAGAGCCTATCCTCTGACCCAGGGTGATCTGACCTTCTGGGATCTCCCAGTCGTCACTAGAGTCCCGTCTGCCCAGGGTTTTCTACATGGGACACACACACACACACACACACACACACACACACACACACACACACACGGTTTTACTTCCTGCTTTACAACAGAGCCGGTCTTAAAGTGGCAGCGCACGGCGACAGGCTCTGTGCGTGTCACCACACTGTGTGTTTTTACTAGGTCTTTCTCCAACTGAATACCTGGACATCTTGACAACTCCTGTAGTCATTGGTTGGCATCTCAGTCATATTGTAAACTTATTGATCCTGCTTTGTGATACACCAATCAGCTCTAAGGTCTGTGTTCCTTATACACCAATCAGCTCTAAGGTCTGTGTTCCTTATACACCAATCAGCTCTAAGGTCTGTGTTCCTTATACACCAATCAGCTCTAAGGTCTGTGTTCCTTATACACCAATCAGCTCTAAGGTCTGTGTTCCTTATACACCAATCAGCTCTAAGGTCTGTGTTCCTTATACACCAATCAGCTCTAAGGTCTGTGTTCCTTATACACCAATCAGCTCTAAGGTCTGTGTTCCTTATACACCAATCAGCTCTAAGGTCTGTGTTCCTTATACACCAATCAGCTCTAGGAAGGTCTGTGTTCCTTATACACCAATCAGCTCTAAGGTCTGTGTTCCTTATACACCAATCAGCTCTAAGGTCTGTGTTCCTTATACACCAATCAACTCTAGGGTCTGTGTTCCTTATACACCAATCAGCTCTAGGAAGGTCTGTGTTCCTTATACACCAATCAGGTCTAGGAAGGTCTGTGTTCCTTATACACCAATCAGCTCTAGGAAGGTCTGTGTTCCTTATACACCAATCAGCTCTAGGGTCTGTGTTCCTTATACACCAATCAGCTCTAAGGTCTGTGTTCCTTATACACCAATCAGCTCTAAGGTCTGTGTTCCTTATACCTCAATCAGCTCTAGGAAGGTCTGTGTTTTGTAGTGGTTGTGTCTCACCATCTTATTGCGGTCGTCAGACGAGGACGATGACTTCCTCTCTCTCTGTGGACACGGAGACTTCTGAGGAGCCTTCACATTGGTCAATGAGCCAGGCAGCGAGGCTGGGGGCGTGGCCGACAGCCCTGCAGTCGACCCTAATTGGAAGTAGGAGAGGGAGGGAGGGGGTTAGGGAGGGAGGGAGGGAGGGGTGGAGGAGGAAAACAAAAGAAAAGGAAAGATGAGGATGAGGAGGAACGGAGGGCAAACAGAAGGCGGTAGGAGGAGGAAGAGGAGGAAGAGGAGGAAGACAGGGCTTGAGTGATAGAGAGAAGGGATATGTCCAGTCCCAAACTGACCCCTAGACCCTATGCCCTGGGATCGACCCCTAGACCCTATGCCCTGGGATCGACCCCTAGACCCTATGCCCTGGGATCGACCCCTAGACCCTATGCCCTGGGATCGACCCCTAGACCCTATGCCCTGTGATCGACCCCTAGACCCTATGCCCTAGGATCGACCCCTAGACCCTATGCCCTAGGATCGACCCCTAGACCCTAGGATCGAACCCTAGACCCTATGCCCTGGGATCGACCCCTAGACCCTATGCCCTAGGATCGACCCCTAGACCCTATGCCCTAGGATCGACCCCTAGACCCTACGCCCTAGGATCGCCCCCTAGACCCTAGGATCGACCCCTAGACCCTATGCCCTATGCCCTAGGATTGACCCCTAGACCCTATGCCCTAGGATCGACCCCTAGACCCTATGCCCTAGGATCGACCCCTAAGGTCTAGGGTCTGATCACAGGCTCTAGGGGTCCGCTCACAGGCTCTAGGGGTCCGATCATAGGGTCTAGGGGTCCGATCATAGGGTCTAGGGGTCCGATCATAGGGTCTATCATAGGGCAAGGTTCCCCAATGGGCGATTTTATTTGGCTCCCAAAATGTTCAGATCCAAAAATATTTTGTACATATTTTATTAATAATAATAATAGTTCATTAATGAAACATAAAGAAACTGTAAAATCAGAAAATGAGCTCAGGGATTTTACATTGAGGAAATCTGTCCAACTATTCCAACGCATAAAGAGACTGACATGTAATCAAGGCTTGAAATGATGTTTCCTCTAATATATATCTATCTATCCATTTGGGATCCTTGCGGTCAATTTGCAGCGATACAAATGATAACTATAACTATGATAACTATAACTATGCTCCAGCAACCCCTTACCATCCGCTCAAGGATGAAGAGGGATCCTTGGCGTAAGGTCTAGGGGTCTATTTGGGATTGGGCCATAGAGTGGGTTTCAGAGAACAGGAGGGTTGAGGGGAGTCGGAGTGTTGTGTCCTGGTGGTGTTGGAGGTGAGGGGTGATGTCACAGTGGGAGGTGAGGGGTGATGTCACAGTGGGAGGTGAGGGGTGATGTCACAGTGGGAGGTGAGGGGTGATGTCACAGTGGGAGGTGAGGGGTGATGTCACAGTGGGAGGTGAGGGGTGATGTCACAGTGGGAGGTGAGGGGTGATGTCACAGTGGGAGGTGAGGGGTGATGTCACAGTGGGAGGTGAGGGGTGATGTCACAGTGGGAGGTGAGGGGTGATGTCACAGTGGGAGGTGGTACTGATGGTTTAACAGAACTGATGGCTTCTACGCTTGTGGCTAGAGCACAGCACTGTTCTCCCTAACCTGAACCTGATTCTCCTAACCTGTCAAATTCTCCCTATCCCACCACCTCAAATCCTCCCTAACCTGATTCTCCTAACCTGTCAAATTCTCTCTATCCCGCCACCTCAAATCCTCCCTAACCTGTCAACTTCTCCCTAACCCACTACGTCAACTTCTCCCTAACCCACTACGTCAACTTCTCCCTAACCCACTACGTCAACTTCTCCCTAACCCACTACGTCAACTTCTCCCTAACCTGTCAACTTCACCGTCAACACATTACACCATAAACACAGTACACTGTCAACTACAGTCAGTCAACACAGTACACTGTCAACTACAGTCAGTCAACACAGTGTACTGTCAACTACAGTCAGTCAACACAGTGTACTGTCAACTACAGTCAGTCAACACAGTACACTGTCAACTACAGTCAGTCAACAGTCAGTCAACACAGTGTACTGTCAACTACAGTCAGTCAACACAGTGTACTGTCAACTACAGTCAGTCAACACAGTGTACTGTCAACTACAGTCAGTCAACACAGTGTACTGTCAACTACAGTCAGTCAACACAGTGTACTGTCAACTACAGTCAGTCAACACAGTGTACTGTCAACTACAGTCAGTCAACACAGTGTACTGTCAACTACAGTCAGTCAACACAGTGTACTGTCAACTACAGTCAGTCAACACAGTGTACTGTCAACTACAGTCAGTCAACACAGTGTACTGTCAACTACAGTCAGTCAACACAGTGTACTGTCAACTACAGTCAGCCAACACAGTGTACTGTCAACTACAGTCAGTCAACACAGTGTACTGTCAACTACAGTCAGTCAACACAGTGTACTGTCAACTACAGTCAGTCAACACAGTGTACTGTCAACTACAGTCAGTCAACACAGTGTACTGTCAACTACAGTCAGTCAACACAGTGTACTGTCAACTACAGTCAGTCAACACAGTGTACTGTCAACTACAGTCAGTCAACACAGTGTACTGTCAACTACAGTCAGTCAACACAGTGTACTGTCAACTACAGTCAGTCAACACAGTGTACTGTCAACTACAGTCAGTCAACACAGTGTACTGTCAACTACAGTCAGCCAACACAGTGTACTGTCAACTACAGTCAGTCAACACAGTACACTGTCAACTACAGTCAGTCAACACAGTGTACTGTCAACTACAGTCAGTCAACACAGTGTACTGTCAACTACAGTCAGTCAACACAGTCAGTCAACACAGTGTACTGTCAACTACAGTCAGTCAACACAGTGAACTGTCAACTACAGTCAGTCAACACAGTACACTGTCAACTACAGTCAGTCAACACAGTGTACTGTCAACTACAGTCAGTCAACACAGTGTACTGTCAACTACAGTCAGTCAACACAGTCAGTCAACACAGTGTACTGTCAACTACAGTCAGTCAACACAGTGTACTGTCAACTACAGTCAGTCAACACAGAGTGTACTGTCAACTACAGTCAGTCAACTACAGTCAGTCAACACAGTGTACTGTCAACTACAGTCAGTCAACACAGTTACATGGTATGGCAGTTCTGAGGACATGTATATAATGTTCTATAGATCTATAGTGTATTTTCCCATTCCCTGATCAGAGCCTGGATCCAAAGGATCGGTTTCCCCTTCTAGATCATAATGAATATACGGGCAGATCCTAGAGCCGCAGCCCTACTCAGAGATGCTTTGTGGACACAGGCCCTGAAACACAAAAACCCTCCCATATGAGAGTTTTGGAAGCAGAGGGAGGGAGGGGGGGGGGGGGTCGGTAGTGACAGTGTGAGGGATTATGGTAGGGAGAGAAAACATAAGGAAAGAGAGTGAAGAGCGAAACACAGACAGACAGTGGAGGGCCAAAACACAGGTGGGAGGTGAGGACACACACACACATCACCACAATACACACAGACCACAATACCACACACAGAGGCACGCCACAGAGGCCTAGCTACCTCGGAACACAGGCTCGGACTCAAAATCAAAGACTATGTCATTGGGGTAGGAGTATAGGAGGGGGCTTGAGATCCGTGTTCGGTGCTTCCTCAAACAGCGGGCGGGTGGGTGGGTCTGCAAGGGGGGGGCTGCAGGAGGGGGGGAAAGAGAGACAGACACAGCAGGATCACTGGCCCTGAAGACCAGCTACTGGGCCCACTTCTCTATGGTACCTACTGTAGGCCCGATCCAAAATGGACGCCTAGTCACTGTACTGTGCTCTACTTCTGGCCAGAGCCCAATGAGTGCCAACGAGGAGAATGCATGAATCCGTCTCCGTGGACCAGTAGAAAGTTAGGGAGGTTTTTCCACACATTATCACTGGCAAAAAGTAGTGCACTAGATAGGGAATAGGGTACCATTTGAGACTGGCCCTATAGTAAGTAGTCTACACTCTTTCAGAGGGAGCATGGATGGGCAGTAGAAATCAGAGAATGTTAGGGGAATAAAAAGGCTCTCTTAAAGGGGAAGTCTCCTTAAAAAGGGACAAGAGTTTTACAGTCTAAGGACAAATATTCTAAATATGCATCAACAAGACTAGTAGAATTAGAATTCTGACTGGACAAAATGAGTTTCGAGGAACTTGTAAAAAAAAAAGAGAGAAAGAGAACACAGATGCAGGATATGGGGGTGGTGGTGGTGGGGGGGGGGGGACTTGTTGATTGAATTAGTGATGATAATAGCTTCCTTACCTCCTTCTGATCTCTGTAAACCTTGATCTCGAATCAAGTCCTGAAAGAAAGAAAGAGACAGAGAGAGACAGAGAGAGAGCGAGAGAGAGAGCGAGAGAGAGAGAGAGAGAGAGCGAGAGAGGAAATAACAGAGAATCACAATACTGTGAAGACTACGAGTCATCTCAGATTCCAGACTAACGCTACAGATTGGGGTACATCTTGATAGCTTGTATAACACTTAGTGGAACTGACTACTTTTGCAGATATGAAAACAGTCAACACTGTTTTCATAAAATTATATATTAGTCAAAAAATATAAAAATTCCCAGTTTATGTATACAAAACCAACTTTATTAAAGAGGTTTTAAAAATAGGTAATATTTGACTCAAAATGTTATGATGTACACTAAAAGGCACTGACGGCAGAACAGATGGATTTAGTTCAATGTATGATTAATATAATAAACGAATACATTTCCCAAAACATATTGCTATCGGGTTGTAAATCACAACGGGCCTGATACCATAAGGAATGCACTGTCTCAGTTTCAATGGCTCAATATTTTGGAAAAAAACTCAGCAAGTCAGCAATAACATGGCTGATAGGCTAGCGTATCTAGTTATGTAGCGAGCTAAAAACACGGAGCCTAACGTTAGCTAGAGAGCTAAAAACACGGAGCCTAACGTTAGCTAGCGAGCTAAAAACACGGAGCCTAACGTTAGCTAGCGAGCTAGCTGCTAGGAGGATACCATGTCATTGGAAGAGTGGGTGAGTGACTGACTCTTCCGTCATCTTGTTTTTCGGTGGCTATACACGGCTAGAGATGCAGGTGTCATTGGGTAAAGCTAGCAAGAACTAGAACGGCTTATCCAGTTAGCATATCTCTCGCATTCATAAAATTCAGAGAGCAGAATAACTGATGCATTTACAAACGTGAAACACCTGCTGAGTTTAACCCGGGGTCAGTAAACTTAGGAAAAGAAAGTAATAGTTAGTCAAGAACGCTCTCGGTAACATGTAAACAGCTCTGCTGTGTCTGGAAGTAGCTAGCTAGCTAACCAACTTTAACTAACTTTAACTAGCTAACAAGCCTTGCATTGTTGGCAGGCAAACTGCAGAAAGACGAGGAGGCTACAATTCCCCATCGTTTATCAGTGCAATTTTGACAGCCAAATTAGGTGAAAAGGTTTTAGAGGGTTTATTTAATGTTACTTCGTTAGATGTTAGCTCATCTTTCTCTGGCTAGCATTAGCTGTAGATCTTGTTGTTGTTGATGTGTTTAACTTCTTGGATATAGGGGGCGCTCTTTTAATTTATGGATAAAAAAACGTGCCCGTATTAAGCGCAATATTTTGTCACGAAAAGATGCTCGACTATGCATATAATTGGCAGCTTTGGAAAGAAAACACTCTAAGGTTTCCAAAACTGCAAAGATATTATCTGTGAGTGCCACAGAACTCATGCTACAGGCGAAACCAAGATGAAACTTCAACCAGGAAATGGGCAGAATTTTTGAAGCTCTGTTTTCCATTGTCTCCTTATATGGCTGTGAATGCGCCGGGAATGAGCCTGCCCTTTCTATCGTTTCTCCAAGGTGTCTGCAGCATTGTGATGTATTTGTAGGCATATCATTGGAAGATTGGCCATAAGAGACTACATTTACCAGGGGTCCGCCCGGTGTCCTTTGTCTAAATTGGTGCGTAATCTACAAGCTGCACGCAGTCATCCAGTGATTGAGAGGAGAGAGGAGGCTTTCAACGAATGATATATCATGAAGAGATATGTGAAAAACACCTTGAGGATTGATTCTAAACTACGTTTACCATGTTTCAGTCGATATTATGGAGTTAATTTGGAAAAAAGTTAGGCGTTTTGAAGACTGTATTTTCGTTTTTTTTTGGTAGCCAAACGTGACGCACCAAACGGAGCAATTTCTCCTAAACAAATAATCTTTCAGGAAAAACTGAGCATTTGCTATCTAACTGAGAGTCTCCTCATTGAAAACATCTGAAGTTCTTCAAAGGTAATGATTTTATTTGAATGATTTTCTGGTTTTTGTGAAAATGTTGCCTGCTAATGCTAACGCTAAATGCTACGCTAGCTGCGCTAGCTGTTACACAAATGCTTGTTTTGCTATGGTTGAGAAGCATATTTTGAAAATCTGAGATGACAGTGTTGTTAACAAAAGGCTAAGCTTGAGAGCTAGCATATTCATTTCATTTCATTTGCGATTTTCATGAATAGTTAACGTTGCGTTATGGTAATGAGCTTGAGGCTGTATTCATGATCCCGGATCCGGGATGGCTCGACGCAAGAAGTTAACTGAGGGAGAGAGATACTGCCTTTTCATGGTTGTTTGATCAACAGGACTGTAAAGTTCCCAAATGTAAGAGGACTCCCTGATATTTACATATTTACAGAAATTCATTTTAGGTGTATTTTGGTGAATGTGTTCTATTGATCTAGTCGTGCTGCAAGCTACTGCCTGTAAACACACAGTCCAGTTCAAAGGGACTGACAGGCCCTACTGCCTGTAAACACACAGTCCAGTTCATAGTGAATGATGACAGGCCCTACTGCCTGTAAACACACAGTCCAGTTCATAGTGAATGATGACAGGACCTACTGCCTGTAAACACACAGTCCAGTTCAAAGTGAATGACAGGCCCTACTTCCTGTAAACACACAGTCCAGTTCATAGTGAATGATGACAGGACCTACTGCCTGTAAACACACAGTCCAGTTCAAAGGGACTGACAGGCCCTACTGCCTGTAAACACACAGTCCAGTTCATAGTGAATGATGACAGGACCTACTGCCTGTAAACACACAGTCCAGTTCAAAGTGAATGATGACAGGACCTACTGCCTGTAAACACACAGTCCAGTTCAAAGTGAATGACAGGCCCTACTTCCTGTAAACACACAGTCTAGTTCATAGTGAATGATGACAGGCCCTACTGCCTGTAAACACACAGTCCAGTTCAAAGGGACTGATGACCGGCTCTACTTCCTGTAAACACACAGTCCAGTTCAAAGTGAATGATGCCAGGCCCTACTTCCTGTAAACACACAGTCCAGTTCAAAGTGAATGATGACAGGCCTCTGTGCAAATGGCTTATTTGTATATAAGCCTACTGTAGTTCTGATTGGCTATGGGGCACCAGTCTGCGTAGACTCTGGTCCTGGACGAGACAGATGGTTTTTTTACTGCAGTGTCTACTAATTGTCTAAACGCACGGCCACGTTCCCTCTATATTGCTATAGCATTTTCACAAATGCCCAAACATTCTATAAAATGTATGAAAAGGTGAAATGACCATAAAAGGGCACGGTTCTTCCTGGGGTGAATATGAAAAGACTAAGATTTCACGTTGCTAAAGAAATGCTGTCATTTCCTCTTTAAGGGGCTCCTGAGTGTTGCAGCGGTCTAAGGCACTACATCTCAGCACTACAGACACCCTGGTTCGATTCCAGGCTGTATCACAACAGTCCGTGATTGGGAGTCCCATAGGAGCGGCGCACAATTGGTCCCAGCGTCAGCGTCGTCCGGGTTTGGCCCGGTGGTAGGCCGTCAACGTAAATAAGAATTTGTTCTTAACTGACTTGCCTAGTTAAAATAAAAAGGTATGATTACCATGTTGTATTTGGCCAAGAATTACAGAACACGACTCGACCCAGATGAGCACCCCCTTCACTAGAAGCCTTTCACTAGTGCTGCCACATACACATTCTACAGTAGCAGTGCTACTTGTCTCCAGCAGGGGGAGTGTCTGAGCCATCGGACACACAGACAAAAGGGGATATTGGACTCACGTCTATGTTGACGGGTTCGATGGTGTTGATGTGGACGTTGGGAGCGGAGGACGAGCGGTCTCTCTGTCCAAACTGGTTCCTGTGGTCCTCTTCTCCGGGCCTGAAATTCTGGGGGATAGGGATGGACTTGGACGGGGACACGCTGGCGTGGCACAGGGACCTGGGGGTCAGAGAGAGGTCAGTGGTCAGGGAGGTTGGGGGTTGAAACTCTGGGGGGGATGGAGATGGACTTAGACGGGGACAGGAACCTGGGTTCAGAGAGCGGTTAAGAGGGGAGGATCATCTCACTGGGGACATGTGGCACATCTCACTGGGGACATGTGGCACATCTCACTGGGGACATGTGGCACATCTCACTGGGGACATGTGGCACAGCATTAGCAGAGATTCCAGTCTACATTGAATTTATCAAGGAGATATAAGATTATCAAGTCTGTTTCATTAGTCTTCAAAAATGGCTTCCTCTCCTCGTTTCCTTTCCTTCAACTGTGCCGAGGTGAGAATGGGATCAGGACAGCTGTGAGACTCACCCGGTGGAGTCGGACGGGGGCAGTGACGGGTAGGCCTCGGACACGGGGGTGGTGCCCTCTGACGACACCTCCTCCTGGGTGATGGGGTGGTGCTCAAAGAACTTCGACACCAGCAGCAAACTGCAGCAGAGACCCAACATTCAGGATATAACTGGGACACTAGAGACCCAACATACAGGATAGAACTGGGACACTAGAGACCCAACATACAGGATAGAACTGGGACACTAGCAGAGACCCAACATACAGGATAGAACTGGGACACTAGCAGAGACCCAACATACAGGATAGAACTGGGACACTAGCAGAGACCCAACATACAGGATAGAACTGGGACACTAGAGACCCAACATACAGGATAGAACTGGGACACTAGCAGAGACCCAACATACAGGATAGAACTGGGACACTAGCAGAGACCCAACATACAGGATAGAACTAGGACACTAGCAGAGACCCAACATACAGGATAGAACTGGGACACTAGAGACCCAACATACAGGATAGAACTGGGACACTAGCAGAGACCCAACATACAGGATAGAACTGGGACACTAGCAGAGACCCAACATACAGGATAGAACTGGGACACTAGCAGAGACCCAACATACAGGATAGAACTGGAACACTGGGACACCAGCAGCGACCCAACATTCAGGATCGAACTGGGACACCAGCAGAGACCCAACATACAGGATAGAACTGGGACACTAGAGACCCAACATACAGGATAGAACTGGGACACTAGCAATAAGCTGAAGGGGCAGATCAAGCTAACGTCCGTCTCGGGGACAGGTCAAGCTAACGCCCGTCTCGGGGACAGGTCAAGCTAACGCCAGTCTCGGGGACAGGTCAAGCTAACGCCCGTCTCGGGGACAGGTCAAGCTAACGCCCGTCTCGGGGACAGGTCAAGCTAACGCCCGTCTCGGGGACAGGTCAAGCTAACGTCCGTCTCGGGGACAGGTCAAGCTAACGTCCGTCTCGGGGACAGGTCAAGCTAACGTCCGTCTCAGGGACAGGTCAAGCTAACGTCGATGGATAACTCACTCTAGCTGGTCGTAGTTGAACTGATCAAATCGATGGATAACTCACTCTAGCTGGTCGTAGTTGACACACATGAGCGGCACCTCGGTGCTGCAACGCTGGTGGAACTTATAGCCACACGTCTGACATCGGAACCCCTGGAACAGAAGCTTCCGGCAAAAATCGCAGAAGGCCAACGTAAAAAACGTCTTCCTCACCTGGGGGAACAGACAGAAACAGAGAGAGAGAGAGACAGTTAGAAAATAGATCAGGAACGACAGTAACTAGTGACTGGTACCTTCTGTCCATGGAGATGGAAAGACCACTCATCTGTGTAAAAGGCCACTTAATTTTTTTTGCAGTTTTGTCACACAGAACAATGACACAGATGTCTCAAGTTTTGGAGTGTGCAATTGACATTCTAACTGCAGGATTGTCCACCAGAACTGTTGCCAGAAAATGTAATGTCGCTTTCTCTACCATAAGCCCAAGGGGTATTTTTGTCTGTAATAAAGCTCTTTTGTTGGGAAAAACTCATTCTGATTGGCTGGGCCTGACTCCCAAGTAGGTGGGCCCACGCCCTCCCAGGCTGCACCCCTGCCCAGTCATATGAAATTCTAGTACCAATTCCATAGTTTCAAGTCATACTCACAAAGTTGTGTGTGGTCAGAGGAACATTCTCCAGCACTTCCACGTGTAGCTCCTCCCCTGTCAGCCAGGAGATGTCTGTGTCCCAGCCAAGAGGCTTCTTCTCTCTGAGACAGGTGACAGGAAGAGGAGTTCACTGGGTTGTGATTGAGTTTAGTACACATGTGTAGGTTGTTGTTGTAAAAGAGAATGTGTTCTCAATGATTTACCTTGTTCAACAAAGTACAATAAAATAAACTGAATTGTGGGACTGTACATTGGCCCCTTACTGTGGGACTGTACATTGGCCCCTTACTGTGGGACTGTACATTGGCCCCTTACTGTGGGACTGTACATTGGCCCCTTACTGTGGGACTGTACATTGGCCCCTTACTGTGGGACTGTACATTGACCCCTTACTGTGGGACTGTACATTGACCCCGTTAATTGACCCCGTACATTGGCCCCTTACTGTGGGACTGTACATTGACCCCGTACATTGACTCCTTACAGTGGGACTGTACATTGACCCCTTACTGTGGGACTGTACATTGACCCCTTACTGTGGGACTGCACATTGACCCCTTACTGTGGGACTGCACATTGACCCCTTACTGTGAGACTGTACATTGACCCCTTACTGTGAGACTGTACATTGACCCCTTACTGTGGGACTGTACATTGACCCCTTACTGTGGGACTGTACATTGACCCCTTACTGTGGGACTGTACATTGACCCCTTACTGTGGGACTGTACATTGACCCCTTACTGTGGGACTGTACATTGACCCCTTACTGTGGGACTGTACATTGACCCCTTACTGTGGGACTGTACATTGACCCCTTACTGTGGGACTGTACATTGACCCCTTACTGTGGGACTGTACATTGACCCCTTACTGTGGGACTGTACATTGACCCCTTACTGTGGGACTGTACATTGACCCCTTACTGTGGGACTGTACATTGACCCCTTACTGTGGGACTGCACATTGACCCCTTACAGTGGGACTGTACATTGGCCCCGTACATTGACCCCGTACATTGACCCCTTACTGTGGGACTGTACATTGGCCCCGTACATTGACCCCGTACATTGACCCCTTACTGTGGGACTGTACATTGACCCCTTACTGTGGGACTGCACATTGACCCCTTACAGTGGGACTGTACATTGACCCCTTACTGTGGGACTGCACATTGACCCCTTACAGTGGGACTGTACATTGACCCCTTACTGTGGGACTGCACATTGACCCCTTACTGTGGGACTGCACATTGACCCCTTATAGTGGGACTGTACATTGACCCCGTACATTGACCCCTTACTGATCTCCACTGTTCTGAAATGATTACAAAGTTGTACAGGAGCTTCAATTGACAGAATGTGAAATGGCTTTTGGACAAGGTATACGTGTGTGTGTGTGTGTGTGTGTGTGTGTGTATGTGTGTGTGTATGTGTACGTGTGTGTGCGTGTGTGTGTGCGTACGTACGTGTGTGTGCGTGTATCTTACCCATCCTGTATCCTGTAGACAGCACAGCATTCAGGGATTAGTCCCCTCATCATTAAAGCCTTCTTCAGAGAGTCTCTGACCGTCATGCCACAGCGGGCTGGGACCTGGGACAGACCGAGAGGAACCATACAGATAGACCACATACAACTATAACTACATAACAAGATCACTATATACAGATAGTTTCAGAGACTGAACAGCAGGTATAGACCATACACAACTATAACAAGATCACTATATACAGATAGTTTCAGAGACTGAACAGCAGGTATAGACCATACACAACTAGAACTGTAAAACAAGATCACTATATACAGTTGAAGTCAGAAGTTTACATACACCTTAGCCAAATATATTTAAACTCAGTTTTTCCACAATTCCTGACATTTAATCCTAGTAAAAATTCCCTGTCTTAGATCAGTGAGGATCACCACTTTATTTTAAGAATGTGAAATGTCAGAATAATAGTAGAGAGAATGATTTATTTCAGCTTTTATTTCTTTCATCACATTCCCAAGTGGGTCAGAAGATTACATTCACTCAATTAGTATTTGGTAGCATTGCCTTTAAATTGTTTAACTTGGGTCAAACGTTTTGGGTAGCCTTCTACAAGCTTCCCACAATAAGTTGGGTGAATGTTAGCCCATTCCTCCTGACAGAACTGGTGTAACTGAGTCAGCTTTGTAGGCCTCCTTGCTCGCGCACGCTTTTTCAGTTCTGTCCACACATTTTCTATAGGATTGAGGTCAGGGCTTTGTGATGGCCACTCCAATACCTTGACTTTGTTGTCCTTGAGCCATTTTGCCACAACTTTGGAAGTATGCCTATGGGCAATGACCACTTGGAAAACCCATTTGTGACCAAGCTTTAACTTCCTGACTGATGTCTTGAGATGTTGCTTCAATATATCCACATCATTTTCTCTCCTCATGATGCCATCTATTTTGTGAAGTGCACCAGTCCCTCCTGCAGCAAAGCATCCCCACAACATGATGCTGCCACCCCCGTGGTTCACAGTTGGTGTTCTTCGGCTTGCAAGCCTCCCCCTTTTTCCTCCAAACATAACGATGGTCATTATGGCCAAACAGTTCTATTTTTGTTTCATCAGACCAGAGGATATTTCTCCAAAAAGTACGATCATTGTCCCCATGTGCAGTCTGGCTTTTTTATGGCGGTTTTGGAGCAGTGGTTTCTTCCTTGCTGAGCGGTCTTTCAGGTAATGTCGATATAGGACTCGTTTTATTGTGGACCACCTAACTTTTAAATTAAATTGACAAATTTCTTATTTTAATTCTATTTCACATTGAATTCACATCAGTTGACAACTCAACCAAAAGTAAATCAAAACTAGACGTTGAACTGACGTCTTTGCTCCGAGCGATGTGATTCGGCTCATTTCTGAGCCGGTGGAAAGTATGTTTTAAAATGGTGTAGAGATGTTGAAACCGTCCCGACAGGCTCGGACACATTACAATGCAAGAAGATACCACTTAGTCCGAAACAGAAGGGTTTGTGGTTGTGTATGACATCAGCTAAAAACAAGCTGAATGACTCAATGCATGTCATTATTTTACCTTTATTTAACCAGGCAAGTCAGTTAAGAACAAATTCTTATTTACAATGACGGCCTAGGAACAGTGGGTTAACTGGTCTAGGAACAGTGGGTTAACTGCCTGTTCAGGGGCAGAACGACAGATTTGTACCTTGTCAGCTCGGGGGGGGGTTTGAACTTGCAACTTCCAGTTACTAGTCCAACGCTCTAACCACTAGGCTACCCTGCCGTACAGGTGAATAATATGCATTCACCTGTACTGAGAATAAAGACCTAGTATACTTCTTGATTTACCTGGTTTAAAAATACTTTTTTTTTCCAATAAAAATCAATAAAGATGTACCGTTCAAAAAACAACATTCTGAAACGGTGACAACACTCCTCTGCATTGGTTCAATGTCATGTTGAAGAATAGAATGGGAGGAGTAGGTCACAGCATTACAGTAGAGAACCAAGAGTACATCTACCAAGACACAGACTGGGCTCCAATCACACTGACGTCAACAGAACTGTGCTTATTATCGTCAAGGAGCTAATAGCCTAGCATCACAACCCTAAATCCTGTAGCTTAAGTCATCTGTACTTTAGGCTCCACCCCCCCATGACACTTCTAATGAAGACTTCACCTTCCAGTAAAGAAAACAGGAAACTACATGTATAAAACAACACCGAGGAGGTTGGTGTTGTAATTATGGCAAAAGGCTGTGGTTTTTAAAACTGACGTAACATACGATGAAGAAATGCATCAATGCAATAAAGAGTGAAACAACTACAGAGATCGAGAGTAGGCTGCCACCTGCACAGCAGAGGCCCAGGCCATCTCTCCCTAACGACTGTCACCAAGACAGGCCATCTCTCCCTAACGACTGTCTAGTGTCACCAAGACAGGCCATCTCTCCCTAACGACTGTCTAGTGTCACCAAGACAGGCCATCTCTCCCTAACTACTGTCACCAAGACAGGCCATCTCTCCCTAACGACTGTCACCAAGACAGGCCATCTCTCCCTAACGACTGTCTAGTGTCACCAAGACAGGCCATCTCTCCCTAACGACTGTCACCAAGACAGGCCATCTCTCCCTAACGACTGTCACCAAGACAGGCCATCTCTCCCTAACGACTGTCACCAAGACAGGCCATCTCTCCCTAACGACTGTCACCAAGACAGGCCATCTCTCCCTAACGACTGTCTAGTGTCACCAAGACTGGCCATCTCTCCCTAACGACTGTCTAGTGTCACCAAGACTGGCCATCTCTCCCTAACGACTGTCTAGTGTCACCAAGACAGGCCATCTCTCCCTAACGACTGTCTAGTGTCACCAAGACAGGCCATCTCTCCCTAACTACTGTCACCAAGACAGGCCATCTCTCCCTAACGACTGTCACCAAGACGGGCCATCTCTCCCTAACGACTGTCTAGTGTCACCAAGACAGGCCATCTCTCCCTAACGACTGTCTAGTGTCACCAAGACAGGCCATCTCTCCCTAACTAGTGTCACCAAGACAGGCCATCTCTCCCTAACTAGTGTCACCAAGACAGGCCATCTCTCCCTAACGACTGTCTAGTGTCACCAAGACAGGCCATCTCTCCCTAACGACTGTCTAGTGTCACCAAGACAGGCCATCTCTCCCTAACGACTGTCTAGTGTCACCAAGACAGGCCATCTCTCCCTAACTACTGTCACCAAGACAGGCCATCTCTCCCTAACGACTGTCACCAAGACAGGCCATCTCTCCCTAACGACTGTCTAGTGTCACCAAGACAGGCCATCTCTCCCTAACGACTGTCTAGTGTCACCAAGACAGGCCATCTCTCCCTAACTAGTGTCACCAAGACAGGCCATCTCTCCCTAACTAGTGTCACCAAGACAGGCCATCTCTCCCTAACTAGTGTCACCAAGACAGGCCATCTCTCCCTAACGACTGTCTAGTGTCACCAAGACAGGCCATCTCTCCCTAACGACTGTCTAGTGTCACCAAGACAGGCCATCTCTCCCTAACGACTGTCTAGTGTCACCAAGACAGGCCATCTCTCCCTAACTAGTGTCACCAAGACAGGCCATCTCTCCCTAACTAGTGTCACCAAGACAGGCCATCTCTCCCTAACGACTGTCTAGTGTCACCAAGACAGGCCATCTCTCCCTAACGACTGTCTAGTGTCACCAAGACAGGCCATCTCTCCCTAACGAGTGTCACCAAGACAGGCCATCTCTCCCTAACGACTGTCACCAAGACAGGCCATCTCTCCCTAACTACTGTCACCAAGACAGGCCATCTCTCCCTAACGACTGTCTAGTGTCACCAATACAGGCCATCTCTCCCTAACGACTGTCTAGTGTCACCAAGACAGGCCATCTCTCCCTAACGACTGTCTAGTGTCACCAAGACAGGCCATCTCTCCCTAACGATTGTCTAGTGTCACCAAGACAGGCCATCTCTCCCTAACGACTGTCTAGTGTCACCAAGACAGGCCATCTCTCCCTAACTATTGTCTAGTGTCACCAATACAGGCCATCTCTCCCTAACTATTGTCTAGTGTCACCAATACAGGCCATCTCTCCCTAACGACTGTCTAGTGTCACCAATACAGGCCATCTCTCCCTAACGACTGTCTAGTGTCACCAAGACAGGCCATCTCTCCCCATCTCTTCAATGTCATGTTGAAGAATAGAATGGGAGGAGTAGGTCACAGCATTACAGTAGAGAACCAAGAGTACATCTACCAAGACACAGACTGGGCTCCAATCACACTGACGTCAACAGAACTGTGCTTATTATCGTCAAGGAGCTAATAGCCTAGCATCACAACCCTAAATCCTGTAGCTTAAGTCATCTGTACTTTAGGCTCCACCCCCCCATGACACTTCTAATGAAGACTTCACCTTCCAGTAAAGAAAACAGGAAACTACATGTATAAAACAACACCGAGGAGGTTGGTGTTGTAATTATGGCAAAAGGCTGTGGTTTTTAAAACTGACGTAACATACGATGAAGAAATGCATCAATGCAATAAAGAGTGAAACAACTACAGAGATCGAGAGTAGGCTGCCACCTGCACAGCAGAGGCCCAGGCCATCTCTCCCTAACGACTGTCACCAAGACAGGCCATCTCTCCCTAACGACTGTCTAGTGTCACCAAGACAGGCCATCTCTCCCTAACGACTGTCTAGTGTCACCAAGACAGGCCATCTCTCCCTAACTACTGTCACCAAGACAGGCCATCTCTCCCTAACGACTGTCACCAAGACAGGCCATCTCTCCCTAACGACTGTCTAGTGTCACCAAGACAGGCCATCTCTCCCTAACGACTGTCTAGTGTCACCAAGACAGGCCATCTCTCCCTAACGACTGTCACCAAGACAGGCCATCTCTCCCTAACGACTGTCACCAAGACAGGCCATCTCTCCCTAACGACTGTCACCAAGACAGGCCATCTCTCCCTAACGACTGTCTAGTGTCACCAAGACTGGCCATCTCTCCCTAACGACTGTCTAGTGTCACCAAGACTGGCCATCTCTCCCTAACGACTGTCTAGTGTCACCAAGACAGGCCATCTCTCCCTAACGACTGTCTAGTGTCACCAAGACAGGCCATCTCTCCCTAACTACTGTCACCAAGACAGGCCATCTCTCCCTAACGACTGTCACCAAGACGGGCCATCTCTCCCTAACGACTGTCTAGTGTCACCAAGACAGGCCATCTCTCCCTAACGACTGTCTAGTGTCACCAAGACAGGCCATCTCTCCCTAACTAGTGTCACCAAGACAGGCCATCTCTCCCTAACTAGTGTCACCAAGACAGGCCATCTCTCCCTAACGACTGTCTAGTGTCACCAAGACAGGCCATCTCTCCCTAACGACTGTCTAGTGTCACCAAGACAGGCCATCTCTCCCTAACGACTGTCTAGTGTCACCAAGACAGGCCATCTCTCCCTAACTACTGTCACCAAGACAGGCCATCTCTCCCTAACGACTGTCACCAAGACAGGCCATCTCTCCCTAACGACTGTCTAGTGTCACCAAGACAGGCCATCTCTCCCTAACGACTGTCTAGTGTCACCAAGACAGGCCATCTCTCCCTAACTAGTGTCACCAAGACAGGCCATCTCTCCCTAACTAGTGTCACCAAGACAGGCCATCTCTCCCTAACTAGTGTCACCAAGACAGGCCATCTCTCCCTAACGACTGTCTAGTGTCACCAAGACAGGCCATCTCTCCCTAACGACTGTCTAGTGTCACCAAGACAGGCCATCTCTCCCTAACGACTGTCTAGTGTCACCAAGACAGGCCATCTCTCCCTAACTAGTGTCACCAAGACAGGCCATCTCTCCCTAACTAGTGTCACCAAGACAGGCCATCTCTCCCTAACGACTGTCTAGTGTCACCAAGACAGGCCATCTCTCCCTAACGACTGTCTAGTGTCACCAAGACAGGCCATCTCTCCCTAACGAGTGTCACCAAGACAGGCCATCTCTCCCTAACGACTGTCACCAAGACAGGCCATCTCTCCCTAACTACTGTCACCAAGACAGGCCATCTCTCCCTAACGACTGTCTAGTGTCACCAATACAGGCCATCTCTCCCTAACGACTGTCTAGTGTCACCAAGACAGGCCATCTCTCCCTAACGACTGTCTAGTGTCACCAAGACAGGCCATCTCTCCCTAACGATTGTCTAGTGTCACCAAGACAGGCCATCTCTCCCTAACGACTGTCTAGTGTCACCAAGACAGGCCATCTCTCCCTAACTATTGTCTAGTGTCACCAATACAGGCCATCTCTCCCTAACTATTGTCTAGTGTCACCAATACAGGCCATCTCTCCCTAACGACTGTCTAGTGTCACCAATACAGGCCATCTCTCCCTAACGACTGTCTAGTGTCACCAATACAGGCCATCTCTCCCTAACGACTGTCTAGTGTCACCAAGACAGGCCATCTCTCCCTAACGACTGTCTAGTGTCACCAAGACAGGCCATCTCTCCCTAACGACTGTCTAGTGTCACCAAGACAGGCCATCTCTCCCTAGCTATTGTCTAGTGTCACCAATACAGGCCATCTCTCCCTAACTATTGTCTAGTGTCACCAAGACAGGCCATCTCTCCCTAACTATTGTCTAGTGTCACCAATACAGGCCATCTCTCCCTAACTACTGTCTAATATCATCAATACAGGCCATCTCTCCCTAACTACTGTCTAATATCATCAATACAGGACAGGCCATCTCTCCCTAACTACTGTCTAATGTCACCAATACAGGCCATCTCTCCCCAACTATTGTCTAATATCATCAATACAGGCCATCTCTCCCTAACTACTGTCTAATATCATCAATACAGGCCATCTCTCCCCAACTACTGTCTAATATCATCAATACAGGCCATCTCTCCCTAACTACTGTCACCAATACAGGCCCTCTCTCCCTAAATACTGTCTAATGTCACCAATACAGGCCATCTCTCCCTAACTACTGTCACCAATACAGGCCCTCTCTCCCTAACTACTGTCTAATGTCACCAATACAGGCCATCTCTCCCTAACTACTGTCTAATATCACCAATACAGGCCAACACTCCCTAACCCCTCCCATAGCCTACACCAACCCCTCCCCCAGCCACCCTAACCCCTCCCCCAGTCACCCCAACCCCTCCCACAGCCTACACCAACCCCTCCCACGGCCACCCCAACCCCTCCCACAGCCACCCCAACCCCTCCCACAGCCACCCCAACCCCTCCCACCTACACCCTAACCCCTCCCACCTACACCCTAACCCCTCCCACCTTCTACACCAGGAGGTATATGTATTATAACCACCCCTTACTCACCACGGTCTGCTGTTTATTGGGCAGGAACACTCTGACCTCTCCCACAGTCACTCTGACCCCTCCCACAGTCACCCTAACCCCTCCCACAACCACCCTAACCCCTCCCACCTTCTACACCAGGAGGTATATGTATTATAACCACCCCTTACTCACCACGGTCCGCTGTTTATTGGGCAAGAACACCCTAACCCCTCCCACAGCCTACACCAACCCCTCCCACAGCCACCCAAACCCCTCCTACAGCCTACACTAACCCCTCCCACAGCCTACACTAACCACTCCCATAGCCACCCTAACCCCTCCCACAGCCTACACCAACCCCTCCCACAGCCACCCTAACCCCTCCCACAGCCACCCTAACCCCTCCCACAGCCACCCTAACCCCTCCCACCTTCTACACCAGGAGGTATATGTATTATAACCACCCGTTACTCACCACGGTCTGCTGTTTATTGGGCAGGAACACCCTGACCCCTCCCACAGTCACCCTAACCCCTCCCACAGCCACCCTAACCCCTCCCACCTTCTACACCAGGAGGTATATGTATTATAACCACCCGTTACTCACCACGGTCCGCTGTTTATTGGGCAGGAACACCCTGACGATGGGTTTCTGAGGGGAGCGGGGATTGGCCCGTCCGTCTGTAGGGGTCTGGAGGACAGCCAGGGTGTTGGGGGCGGAGGGGAGAAGGAACTGGGTGCCCCCGGATCCCCCAGAACAGCTCAAACCCCCATCCAGGAGGGAAGGGGGCGTAGGGGAGGAGGAGTAGAAGTCAGTCCCGTTCCCCATGGCCTCCAGGAGCTGCTGCTCCCTCTGCTGTAGAGAGTCCAGCTTACTGGTGTACTCCTCATAGGCCTACAGAGACAACACACACACAGTTTACTGGTGTACTCCTCATAGGCCTACAGAGACAACACACACACACAGCTTACTGGTGTACTCCTCATAGGCCTACAGAGACAACACACAGACACACAGCTTACTGGTGTACTCCTCATAGGCCTACAGAGACAACACACAGACACACAGCTTACTGGTGTACTCCTCATAGGCCTACAGAGACAACACACAGACACACAGCTTACTGGTGTACTCCTCATAGGCCTACAGAGACAACACACAGACACACAGCTTACTGGTGTACTCCTCATAGGCCTACAGAGACAACACACAGACACACAGCTTACTGGTGTACTCATCATAGGCCTACAGAGACAACACACAGACACACAGCTTACTGGTGTACTCCTCATAGGCCTACAGAGACAACACACAGACACACAGCTTACTGGTGTACTCCTCATAGGCCTACAGAGACAACACACAGACACACAGCTTACTGGTGTACTCCTCATAGGCCTACAGAGACAACACACAGACACACAGCTTACTGGTGTACTCCTCATAGGCCTACAGAGACAACACACAGACACACAGCTTACTGGTGTACTCCTCATAGGCCTACAGAGACAACACACAGACACACAGCTTACTGGTGTACTCCTCATAGGCCTACAGGGACAACACACACACACACACACACACACACACACACACACACACACACACACACACACAGCTTACTGGTGTACTCCTCATAGGCCTACAGAGACAACACACACACAGCTTACTGGTGTACTCCTCATAGGCCTACAGAGACAACACACACACAGCTTACTGGTGTACTCCTCATAGGCCTACAGAGACAACACACACACAGCTTACTGGTGTACTCCTCATACCCCTACAGAGACAACACACACACAGCTTACTGGTGTACTCCTCATAGGCCTACAGGGACAACACACACACACACACACACACACACACACACACACACACACACAGCTTACTGGTGTACTCCTCATAGACCTACAGGGACAACACACACACACACACACACACACACACAGACAGCTTACTGGTGTACTCCTCATAGGCCTACAGAGACAACACACACACAGCTTACTGGTGTACTCCTCATACCCCTACAGAGACAACACACACACAGCTTACTGGTGTACTCCTCATAGGCATACAGAGACAACACACACACACAGCTTACTGGTGTACTCCTCATACCCCTACAGAGACAACACACACAGCTTACTGGTGTACTCCTCATAGACCTACAGAGACAACACACACACAGCTTACTGGTGTACTCCTCATAGGCCTACAGAGACAACACACACACACACAGCTTACTGGTGTACTCCTCATACCCCTACAGAGACAACACACACACACACACAGCTTACTGGTGTACTCCTCATAGACCTACAGAGACAATACACACATTTTTTAAACATCCATCCATCCATAACCAGTCAAAAGTTTGGACACATCTACTCATTCCAGGTTTGACTATTTTCTACATTGTAGAATAATCGTGAAGACATCAAAACTATGAAGTAACACGTATGGAATCATGTAGTAACCAAAAAAGTAAAAATCAAAATATATTTTAGATTCTTCAAAGTAGCCACCTTTTGCCATGATGACAGCTTTGCACACTCTTGGCATTCTCTCAACCAGCTTCACCTGGAATGCTTTTCCAACAGTCTTGAAGGAGTTCCCACATATGCTGAGCACTTGTATTCCTTCACGCTGCGGTCCAACTCATCCCAAACCATCTCAATTGGGTTGAGGTTGGGTAATTGTGGAGGCCAGGTCATCTGATGCGGCACTCCATCACTCTCCTTCTTGGTCAAATAGCCCTTACACAGCCTGAAGGTGTGTTGGGTCATTGTCCTGTTGAAAAACAAATGATAGTCCCACTAGATGGGATGGTGTATCGCTGCAGAATGCTGTGGTAGCCATGCTGGTTAAGTCTGCCTTGAAGTCTAAATAAATCACAGACAGTGGCGCCAGCAAAGCAGCCCCACACCATCACACCTCCTCCTCCATGCTTCATGGTGGGAACCACACACCTCCTCCTCCATGCTTCACGGTGGGAACCACACACCTCCTCCTCCATGCTTCACGGTGGGAACCACACACCTCCTCCTCCATGCTTCACGGTGGGAACCACACACCACCTCCTCCATGCTTCACGGTGGGAACCACACATGCAGAGATCAACCGTTCACCTACTCTGGTCTCATAAAGACACAGCGGTTGGAACCAAAAATCTCAGATTTGGACTCATCAGACCAAAGAACATATTTCCACCACTCTAATGTCCATTGTGTTTCTTGGCCCAAGCAAGTCTCTTCTTATTATTGGTGTCCTTTAGTAGTGGTTTCTTTGCAGCAATTCGACCATGAAGGTCTGATTCACACAGTCTCCTCGGAACAGTTGATGTTGAGATGCGTCTGTTACTTGAACTCTGTGAAGCATTTATTTGGGCTGCAGTCTGAGGCTGGTAACTCTAATGAACTCATCCTCTGCAGCAGAGGGAACTCTGGGACTTCCTTTCCTGTGGCGGTCCTCATGAGAGCCAGTTTCATCATAGCGCTTGATGGTTTTTGCGACTGCACTTGAAGAAACTTTCCAAAGTTCTTGAAATCTTCCGGATTGACTGTCCTTCATGTCTTAAAGTAACGATGGACTGTCATTTCTCTTTGCTTATTTGAGCTGTTCTTGCCATAATATGGACGTGGTCTTTTACCAAATAGGTCTATCTTCTGTATACCACCCCTACCTTGTCACAACACAACTGATTGGCTCAAACGCATTAAGGAAAAAAATTCCACAAACTAACTTAACAAGGCACACAAGATAATTGAAATTCATTCCAGGTGACTACCTCATGAAGCTGGTTGGGAGAATGCCAAGAGTGTGCAAAGCTGTCTTCAAGGCAAAGAGTGGCTACTTTGAAGAACCTCAAACATAAAAGGAGTTACCCTCCTCCTCACAGGGTAACTCACCTCCAGGTATATGGACAGAGGGGTACATCCTCCTCACAGGGTAACTCACCTCCAGGTATATGGACAGAGGGGTACCTCCTCCTCCTCACAGGGTAACTCACCTCCAGGTATATGGACAGAGGGGTACCTCCTCCTCCTCACAGGGTAACTCACCTCCAGGTATATGGACAGAGGGGTACATCCTCCTCCTCACAGGGTAACTCACCTCCAGGTATATGGACAGAGGGGTACCTCCTCCTCCTCACAGGGTAACTCACCTCCAGGTATATGGACAGAGGGGTACCTCCTCCTCCTCACAGGGTAACTCACCTCCAGGTATATGGACAGAGGGGTACCTCCTCCTCCTCACAGGGTAACTCACCTCCAGGTATATGGACAGAGGGGTACCTCCTCCTCCTCACAGGGTAACTCACCTCCAGGTATATGGACAGAGGGGTACCTCCTCCTCCTCACAGGGTAACTCACCTCCAGGTATATGGACAGAGGGGTACCTCCTCCTCCTCACAGGGTAACTCACCTCCAGGTATATGGACAGAGGGGTACCTCCTCCTCCTCACAGGGTAACTCACCTCCAGGTATATGGACAGAGGGGTACCTCCTCCTCCTCACAGGGTAACTCACCTCCAGGTATATGGACAGAGGGGTACATCCTCCTCCTCACAGGGTAACTCACCTCCAGGTATATGGACAGAGGGGTACCTCCTCCTCCTCACAGGGTAACTCACCTCCAGGTATATGGACAGAGGGGTACCTCCTCCTCCTCACAGGGTAACTCACCTCCAGGTATATGGACAGAGGGGTACCTCCTCCTCCTCACAGGGTAACTCACCTCCAGGTATATGGACAGAGGGGTACCTCCTCCTCCTCACAGGGTAACTCACCTCCAGGTATATGGACAGAGGGGTACATCCTCCTCCTCACAGGGTAACTCACCTCCAGGTATATGGACAGAGGGGTACCTCCTCCTCCTCACAGGGTAACTCACCTCCAGGTATATGGACAGAGGGGTACCTCCTCCTCCTCACAGGGTAACTCACCTCCAGGTATATGGACAGAGGGGTACCTCCTCCTCCTCACAGGGTAACTCACCTCCAGGTATATGGACAGAGGGGTACCTCCTCCTCCTCACAGGGTAACTCACCTCCAGGTATATGGACAGAGGGGTACCTCCTCCTCCTCACAGGGTAACTCACCTCCAGGTATATGGACAGAGGGGTACCTCCTCCTCCTCACAGGGTAACTCACCTCCAGGTATATAGACGGAGGGGTACATCCTCCTCCTCACAGGGTAACTCACCTCCAGGTATATGGACGGAGGGGTACATCCTCCTCCTCACAGGGTAACTCACCTCCAGGTATATGGACAGAGGGGTACATCCTCCTCCTCACAGGGTAACTCACCTCCAGGTATATGGACAGAGGGGTACCTCCTCCTCCTCACAGGGTAACTCACCTCCAGGTATATGGACAGAGGGGTACCTCCTCCTCCTCACAGGGTAACTCACCTCCAGGTATATGGACAGAGGGGTACCTCCTCCTCCTCACAGGGTAACTCACCTCCAGGTATATGGACAGAGGGGTACCTCCTCCTCCTCACAGGGTAACTCACCTCCAGGTATATGGACAGAGGGGTACCTCCTCCTCCTCACAGGGTAACTCACCTCCAGGTATATGGACAGAGGGGTACATCCTCCTCCTCACAGGGTAACTCACCTCCAGGTATATGGACAGAGGGGTACCTCCTCCTCCTCACAGGGTAACTCACCTCCAGGTATATGGACAGAGGGGTACATCCTCCTCACAGGGTAACTCACCTCCAGGTATATGGACAGAGGGGTACATCCTCCTCCTCACAGGGTAACTCACCTCCAGGTATATGGACAGAGGGGTACCTCCTCCTCCTCACAGGGTAACTCACCTCCAGGTATATAGACAGAGGGGTACCTCCTCCTCCTCACAGGGTAACTCACCTCCAGGTATATGGACAGAGGGGTACCTCCTCCTCCTCACAGGGTAACTCACCTCCAGGTATATGGACAGAGGGGTACCTCCTCCTCCTCACAGGGTAACTCACCTCCAGGTATATGGACAGAGGGGTACCTCCTCCTCCTCACAGGGTAACTCACCTCCAGGTATATGGACAGAGGGGTACCTCCTCCTCCTAACAGGGTAACTCACCTCCAGGTATATGGACAGAGGGGTACCTCCTCCTCCTCACAGGGTAACTCACCTCCAGGTATATGGACAGAGGGGTACCTCCTCCTCACAGGGTAACTCACCTCCAGGTATATGGACAGAGGGGTACCTCCTCCTCCTCACAGGGTAACTCACCTCCAGGTATATGGACAGAGGGGTACCTCCTCCTCCTCACAGGGTAACTCACCTCCAGGTATATAGACGGAGGGTTACATTCTCCTCCAAACTTGTCCAGTAGTGCCTCTAAGTGCTCCTGTGTCAGCTTGATCATCTGTTTGATATTCCAGATCTAAGAGGAGACACACACACACACACACACACACACACACACACACACACACACACACACACTAATTATGAACGTCACATCATACCGTTATATAGCCTAATTACATTGACTGAGATGGTGACTATAGACATTGCAGAGGCATAGCATGTCTCTGTTCCAAATGGAGCCCTATTCCCTATATAGTGCACTACTTTAGACCAGAGCCCTATTCCCTATATAGTGCACTACTTTAGACCAGAGCCCTATTCCCTATATAGTGCACTACTTTAGACCAGAGCCCTATTCCCTACATAGTGCACTATGGGTCCCTATCGGTCGTGGTCAAAAGTAGAGCAGTAGGCTAAACAAAGGGACTAGGGTGGCGTTTTGGAAGCAGCCATTAGACACTAGTAGTGGAAGACTAAGTTACTGGTTGTTCTGTCTCTTCGCTGCGTCCCAAACTCCACAACCGACTGTCAACATTAAAATACACATCATTACACAACTGACTGTCAACATGAAATCACATCCGACTGTCAACATGAAATCACATCCGACTGTCAACATGAAATCACAACCGACTGTCAACATGAAATCACAACCGACTGTCAACATGAAATCACAACCGACTGTCAACATGAAATCACAACCGACTGTCAACATGAAATCACAACCGACTGTCAACATGAAATCACAACACAACCGACTGTCAACATGAAATCACAACCGACTGTCAACATGAAATCACAACCGACTGTCAACATGAAATCACAACCGACTGTCAACATGAAATCACAACCGACTGTCAACATGAAATCACAACCGACTGTCAACATGAAATCACATCCGACTGTCAACATGAAATCACAACCGACTGTCAACATGAAATCACAACCGACTGTCAACATGAAATCACAACTGACTGTCAAAAGAGTGGGGTAATGGGAAGGGGTCAGTCTCCTCTCCACCCTGGGAGAGCAGGGGTGGGTCAGTCTCCTCTCCACCCTGGGAGAGCGGGGGGGGGGTCAGTCTCCTCTCCACCCTGGGAGAGCGGGGGGGGGGTCAGTCTCCTCTCCACCTTGGGAGAGCGGGGGGGGTAAGTCTCCTCTCCACCCTGGGAGAGCGGGGGGGGGGGGGGGGGGGGGGGTCAGTCTCCTCTCCACCCTGGGAGAGCAGGGGGGGGGTCAGTCTCCTCTCCACCCTGGGAGAGCGGGGTGGGTCAGTCTCCTCTCCACCCTGAGAGAGTGGGGGGGGTCAGTCTCCTCTCCACCCTGAGAGAGCGGGGGGTCAGTCTCCTCTCCACCCTGGGAGAGCGGGGGGGTCAGTCTCCTCTCCACCCTGGGAGAGCGGGGGGGTCAGTCTCCTCTCCACCCTAGAAGAGCGGGGGGGTCAGTCTCCTCTCCACCCTGGGAGAGCGGGGGAGTCAGTCTCCTCTCTACCTTGGGAGAGCGGAAGGGGGTCAGTCTCCTCTCCACCTTGGGAGAGCGGAAGGGGGTCAGTCTCCTCTCCACCCTGGGAGAGCGGGGGGGGGGGGGGGGGGTCAGTCTCCTCTCCACCCTGGGAGAGCAGGGGGGGGTCAGTCTCCTCTCCACCCTGGGAGAGCGGGGTGGGTCAGTCTCCTATCCACCCTGAGAGAGTGAGTGGTCAGTCTCCTCTCCACCCTGGGAAAGTACTCAGACCCCTTGACTTTTTCCACATTTGGTTACGTTACAGCCTTATTCTAAAAATCACTTTAAAAATGTTTTTTTTTAAATATTCCTCAATCTACACACAATACCCCATAATGACATCCCAACACCCCATAATGACATCCCAACACCCCATAATGACATCCCAACACCCCATAATGACATCCCAACACCCCATAATGACATCCCAACACCCCATAATGACATCCCAACACCCCATAATGACATCCCAATACCCCATAATGACATCCCAATACCCCATAATGACATCACAATATCCCATAATGACATCACAATATCCCATAATGACATCACAATACCCCATAATGACATCACGACACCCCATAATGACATCCCGACACCCCATAATGACATCCCAACACCCCATAATGACATCCCAACACCCCATAATGACATCACAATACCCCATAATGACATCACAATACCCCATAATGACATCACGACACCCCATAATGACATCACGACACCCCATAATGACATCACGATACCCCATAATGACATCACAATACCCCATAATGACATCACAATACCCCATAATGACATCACAATACCCCATAATGACATCACAATACCCCATAATGACATCACAATACCCCATAATGACATCACAATACCCCACAAAGCCAAAACAAGTTTTTAGAAATGTATTAAAAACAAAACAGAAACAGCTTATTAACTTCAGTATTCAGACCCTTTGCTATGAGGCTCGAAAATGAGCTCAGGTGCATCCTGTTTCCATTGATCATCCTTGAGATGTTTCTACAACTTGGAGTCCAGCTGTGGTAAATTCAATTGATTTGACATGATTTGGAAAGGCACATAACTGTCTATAAAAAGGTCCCACAGTTGCCAGGGCATGTCAGAGCAAAAACCAAGCCATGAGGTCGCTGGAATTGTCCGTAATCCTCCGAGACAGGATTGTGTTGAGGCACAGATCTGGGGAAGGGTAGCAAAAAATGTCAGCAGCATTGAAGGTGCCCAAGTGCCCATCATTCTTAAAATGGATGAAGTTTGGAACCACCAAGACTCTTCATAGAGCTGGCAACCCCGCCAAACTGAGCAATCGGGGTAGAAGGGCCTTGGTCAGGGAGGTGACCAAGAACCTGATTGTCACGGACAGAGCTCCAGAGTTCCTCTGTGGAGATGGGAGAAGCTTCCAGAAGGACAACTATCTCTGCAGCACTCCACCAATCAGGCCTTTATGGTTGAGTGGCCAGACGGAAGCCACTCATCAGTTAAAGGAACATAACAGCCAAACAGGCACTTGAAGGACTCTTAGACCACGAGAAACAAGATTCTCTGGTCTGATGAAACCAAGATCGAACTCTTTGACCTGAATGCCAAGCGTCATGTCTGGAGGAAACCTGGCACCATCCCTACTGTGAAGCATGGTGGTGGCAGCATCATGCTGTGGGGATGTTTTTCAGCGGCAGGGGCTGGGAGACTGGTCAGGATCGAGGGAAAGATGAACGGAGCAAGGTACAGAGAGATCCTTGATGAAAACCTGCTCCAGAGTGCTCAGGACGCTCAGACTGGGGAGAAGGTTTACCTTCCAACAGGACAACGACCCTAAGCACACAGCCAAGCTAGCTTCGGGCCAAGTCTCTGAATGTCCTTGAGTGGCCCAGCCAGAGCCCGGACTTGAACCCGATCAAACATCTCTGGAGAGACCTGAAAATAGCTGTGCAGCGATGCAACCCACACAGAGCTTGAGAGGATCTGCAGAGAAGAATGGGAGAAACTCCCACTTTTAATACGGTATGACTACTTGCATAAAAACTGTGGATAGAAACGTGAAGCCGGCGAGTACTGTTTCATGAAAATAACTCCAAATGCGCACATCATGTGTATATCTGGAGCAGGTGGATGTGACACCTCTGGACTCTAATTGGCCTCAGTCTGGACAATGTTTTACTGTTTTGGGGCAATAGGACTTGTGATCAAAAATGATAGAATTCAAATTCAATGACATTCTCTGATTCTATGACTATTAAAAGAGATTCTCCGGTACCTTTTAGCCAGTAGTTCTGAAAGTAACGCTCACTAGCCAATAGCGGTTCTCGATAAAATTGCGTACTACGTCACATCGGAACAGATATGTCATTACTCTCTCCACTCTGCATCTTGATTCGTTATCACTCAAAATGGCGAGGGGCTGAAGCTCATTGGCTAGAAATCAAATTGCTAGGGGGCTAGCCCATATGGGAGGGGGGGGGGGGGTGAAGCAGCACAGCTTCCAGAAATACTGTTGCTTTCAAACTCTGGATTCCGTGGCTAATTGAGGTAAGACAGTAATTATTGCGCATAGATTATGCATGTATGAACTACACATTGACACATCCTGCCCAAAGCTGGAGGTTTCAAAAATAGTTACCAGTAGCCAAAGTTCTGGAGCCTGTCTAACTGTTCTATTTGAATTCTGTTTGATTCTATGTGCATTCTATTTGAATTCTGTTTGATTCTATTTGAATTCTGTTTGATTCTACGTGCATTCTATTTGATTCTACGTGCATTCTATTTGAATTCTGTTTGATTCTATTTGAATTCTGTTTGATTCTATGTGCATTCTATTTGAATTCTGTTTGATTCTACGTGCAATTCTATTTGAATTCTGTTTGATTCTATTTGAATTCTGTTTGATTCTATTTAGATTCTGTTGACTGCTGAATGGGGGCCAATATTATTCACTAAGAATGGAAGATATCCTGAAGATTTGCAGATATCCCGCGCGAACAAAATTTCAACAGACAATAAAGATATTGTATTTATTGAGAAGGCATACAATAACATCAGTCAATCAGTCAAGCACTTTTGGGAAGGAGAAAGTTTAGCTATCTGAATATACCTTTAAATAAATAAAAAAAATCGTACTAATTTGGCCTACTAATTGATGTAATTACCTGGATCCCAGGTGAATTGGTTTATGAGTTGTACTGTAACCAGAGAAACCACTAGTATCAAACAGCAGGTTACTCAAGGTCCCAAAGTTAAGCTGACAGGGAATTGATTGATGATTTTGGTTTGGCTCGTTGCACAACTTACAGCGTTTTCTATTTGACTAATAGATACAATATGATGCGATTGTGATTTTGGCATTATTTTATATTATGGTCAATTGGATACGCTTGATATGTCACCTCACAAAATACCTTTTGACTGTTGCATCATGTTCTTTATTTGAATTGCATGTCTTCGATACAGGCCTTCTTGCTTTGAAAGCAAAAATATTTTTTGAAATAGCTGTCGAAAAATAAGTTTTAACTTTACATAAATGTAACGTTAGCTAGGAGCATATCATTTGAGCCATGGCGATGGAAGAGGCCTAGCTTAGTGAATAGCTATTAATATTCGTGCGCTAATAATTCTGCATGAACCTCCATAACATTGGATCTATATTGTAAAATAATGTACATTTTATCAACCAAAACAAAGCCGATCTGTGCACAGACATATCAGCTCCCGTCGACAGCCCACGAAGGGGTTCTCTGTATCGAATTGACGAAAATCCCTGATGAATTGTTCATATATATAAATACAAGTTTGTCCGTTAGCTATATCGATATAAAACGATGTATTATCAAGCCGTACGCGGTAGATCGTTGAAGTCAAACGGTGCCAGGTAGCGAACAGAGAGCTGGGATGCAGCCGCCGCAGAGAGAGAGAGAGAGAGAGAGAGAGACCTGCTGGAGAGAAAAAAAAACTCGAAAAGCAAATGAAATATAGGCAGGCCTGAAATAAACACTGCCGTCAGCGTACTATTACACAAATCTAACGTGATCGATGTAGTCTAACGCAAAATGCACCTTAAGGAATAACGGCAAATACAAAGAGGACGAAGGAGACGTTAGTGATGGAAATCATTTCCATTTTAGTGCATCATCTCGCCCCCTGCAATGCATCCCCACGATCCATATTACAGCCGGTGTTTCCTAAAGATCCCCATCCAGCAACCTCCACTCGGTACCCCCGTGTCGCCATGCCCAGCTTCACCCCCGTCTCCCCGGTCCATACCTCCTCGTCCTGCGGACATTCCTGGATCCCCACCGAACAGGCGGGGTCCAGGCAGGCTCCCAGCTCCTCCAGTCCCCGCTCCCGCTCCGGGTCTCGGTCCATCGTGTCACCGTTGAAGACGGGCGGTGGGGACTCGGCGTTACTCAACGCCGCCATTTTAAACTGCGATCAGCTGAGTGGAAAATAATCGAGGAGAGGAGACAGGAGGGGGAGACAGATTCAAGAAATGTAACTGCCTAGTAAAAGCAACCGGGATGTGATGGTTTTGGGGTACACGAGGAAATCAGGGTACCACTTTCCTCCTTTCTGTGTCAGTGACTATTTCTATTGGTTTATTATGTCAAAAACGAGTATTTAATTTGTTGCAGTGACCGCATATGATTTTGCTTACTGATTAGTAGCTGGTCCAATTACAACTGCATCAAGTGCACCTGCAAAATAAAACGCTTCCCAACAAAATACAAAAAAAAACACTAACCACAAAACAAATGTATAGCACCAACCTTTGTAGGTCTACCACCATACACAGACAGGCAAGCCAAACTCTGATAACATTTTAAAATGACATTTTTAACAAAATGGTGGGCTGGGCCAAGACTGATCAGCTCAACTAACCATTAAAAATAATATTGTAAGAAGATAATTAGTTTCAGTCAATGTAAGGTTTAACTACTCCAGTAGTTAAAATCTCAGTTAGACCAGAGAGGGTAAAAAGGCGAACCGAGAGGGGTAATTTGGCCCAAAATCTGTCTCCTCCAGCAGGTGGCGTTGTTTCGTCCGCCAGGCGAGGAGTATTTATAATGGAGACCAACGTAGCCACAGGAAAAGGGGAACCAGTGAAGAACAAACACCATTGTAAATACAAACCATAGTTATGTTTATTTATTGTCCCTTTTTGTACTTTAACTATTTGCACATCGTTACAACACTGTATATATACATAATATGACATTTGAAAGTTATTTAATATTTTGGAACTGTTGTGAGTGTAATGTTTACTGTACATTTTTATAGTTTATTTCACTTTTGTTTATTATTATTATTATTATTATTATTTATTATTACTTCACTTGCTTTGGCGATGTTAACACATGTTTCCCATGGCAATAAAGCTCCTTAAATTGAAATTGAATTGATTATCTCTACTCTGTCAGAGATACGAAGCAGAGACAGATCCTTACCAAGTACAGGCTGAGTGACCTCCGATTGACATAGAAACCGGCAGACATAAAAAGACATGGCTCCCCAAAGAGGAGCGTGTATGTGGTCACTGCATGACAGGGGAGGTAGAAACAGAGATGCACTTTCTCATTTACTGTGAGAAATATAATCCTCACCAAGAGATTATTATTCATTATTCGTAGAAATTACTACATTTATTCCACATTTGATCTTATTAAAAGGAAAAACAACAAATACTCATAGGTGAAGGAGCAACGACTCCTCTTGCAGCCAAATACTCATAGGTGAAGGAGCAACGACTCCTCTTGCAGCCAAATACTCATAGGTGAAGGAGCAACGACTCCTCTTGCAGCCAAATACTCATAGGTGAAGGAGCAACGACTCCTCTTGCAGCCAAATACTCATAGGTGAAGGAGCAACGACTCCTCTTGCAGCCAAATACTCATAGGTGAAGGAGCAACGACTCCTCTTGCAGCCAAATACTCATAGGTGAAGGAGCAACGACTCCTCTTGCAGCCAAATACTCATAGGTGAAGGAGCAACGACTCCTCTTGCAGCCAAATACTCATAGGTGAAGGAGCAACGACTCCTCTTGCAGCCAAATACTCATAGGTGAAGGAGCAACGACTCCTCTTGCAGCCAAATACTCATAGGTGAAGGAGCAACAACTCCTCTTGCAGCCAAATACTCATAGGTGAAGGAGCAACGACTCCTCTTGCAGCCAAATACTCATAGGTGAAGGAGCAACGACTCCTCTTGCAGCCAAATATGGATTTGCCTCCCGAAGCCTGAGACATTGAATAATTAACTTAATTATTATTATGGTTGTGATTATTATTCCTAATAGTAGTGGTACGAGTAGTAGGGGTGATGGTAATGATATCAGTTTAATTCATGATGGTTGTGGTAGTGATGGTATAGTATTGTTGATAATTCATGATGGTTGTGGTAGTGGTGGTACAGTACTGTATTAGTCATGGTGATGCTAGTGGTGGTATAGTATTGTATTAGTCATGGTGATGCTAGTGGTGGTATAGTATTGTATTAGTCATGGTGATGCTAGTGGTGGTATACTATTGTATTAGTCATGGTGATGCTAGTGGTGGTATAGTATTGTATTAGTCATGGTGATGCTAGTGGTAGTGGTGGTATAGTATTGTATTAGTCATGGTGATGCTATTGGTGGTATAGTATTGTATTAGTCATGGTGATGCTAGTGGTGGTATAGTATTATATTAGTCATGGTGATGCTAGTGGTAGTATAGTATTGTATTAGTCATGGTGATGCTAGTGGTGGTATAGTATTGTATTAGTCATGGTGATGCTAGTGGTAGTATAGTACTGTATTAGTCATGGTGATGCTAGTGGTGGTGTAGTACTGTATTAGTCATGGTGATGCTAGTGGTAGTATAGTATTGTATTAGTCATGGTGATGCTAGTGGTGGAATAGTATTGTATTAGTCATGGTGATGCTAGTGGTAGTACTGATGTAATGGTGATGCTAGTGGTGGTATAGTATTGTATTAGTCATGGTGATGCTAGTGGTGGTGTAGTACTGTATTAGTCATGGTGATGCTAGTGGTGGTATAGTATTGTATTAGTCATGGTGATGCTAGTGGTGGTATAGTACTGTATTAGTCATGGTGATGCTAGTGGTGGTATAGTACTGTATTAGTCATGGTGATGCTAGTGGTAGTATAGTACTGTATTAGTCATGGTGATGCTAGTGGTGGTATACTATTGTATTAGTCATGGTGATGCTAGTGGTGGTATAGTATTGTATTAGTCATGGTGATGCTAGTGGTAGTGGTGGTATAGTATTGTATTAGTCATGGTGATGCTAGTGGTGGTATAGTATTGTATTAGTCATGGTGATGCTAGTGGTGGTATAGTATTATATTAGTCATGGTGATGCTAGTGGTAGTATAGTATTGTATTAGTCATGGTGATGCTAGTATTGGTATAGTATTGTATTAGTCATGGTGATGCTAGTGGTAGTATAGTACTGTATTAGTCATGGTGATGCTAGTGGTGGTGTAGTACTGTATTAGTCATGGTGATGCTAGTGGTAGTATAGTATTGTATTAGTCATGGTGATGCTAGTGGTGGAATAGTATTGTATTAGTCATGGTGATGCTAGTGGTAGTACTGATGTAATGGTGATGCTAGTGGTGGTATAGTATTGTATTAGTCATGGTGATGCTAGTGGTAGTGTAGTACTGTATTAGTCATGGTGATGCTAGTGGTGGTATAGTATTGTATTAGTCATGGTGATGCTGGTGGTGGTATAGTATTGTATTAGTCATGGTGATGCTAGTGGTAGTGGTGGTATAGTATTGTATTAGTCATGGTGATGCTAGTGGTGGTATAGTATTGTATTAGTCATGGTGATGCTAGTGGTAGTGGTGGTATAGTATTGTATTAGTCATGGTGATGCTAGTGGTGGTGTAGTACTGTATTAGTCATGGTGATGCTAGTGGTGGTATAGTATTGTATTAGTCATGGTGATGCTAGTGGTAGTATAGTACTGTATTAGTCATGGTGATGCTAGTGGTGGTATAGTACTGTATTAGTCATGGTGATGCTAGTGGTAGTATAGTACTGTATTAGTCATGGTGATGCTAGTGGTGGTATAGTATTGTATTAGTCATGGTGATGCTAGTGGTGGTATAGTACTGTATTAGTCATGGTGATGCTAGTGGTGGTATAGTACTGTATTAGTCATGGTGATGCTAGTGGTAGTATAGTACTGTATTAGTCATGGTGATGCTAGTGGTGGTATAGTATTGTATTAGTCATGGTGATGCTAGTGGTAGTGGTGGTATAGTATTGTATTAGTCATGGTGATGCTAGTGGTGGTGTAGTACTGTATTAGTCATGGTGATGCTAGTGGTAGTATAGTATTGTATTAGTCATGGTGATGCTAGTGGTGGTATAGTACTGTATTAGTCATGGTGATGCTAGTGGTGGTATAGTACTGTATTAGTCATGGTGATGCTAGTGGTAGTATAGTACTGTATTAGTCATGGTGATGCTAGTGGTAGTATAGTACTGTATTAGTCATGGTGATGCTAGTGGTAGTACTGATGTAATGGTGATGCTAGTGGTGGTATAGTATTGTATTAGTCATGGTGATGCTAGTGGTGGTGTAGTACTGTATTAGTCATGGTGATGCTAGTGGTGGTATAGTATTGTATTAGTCATGGTGATGCTAGTGGTGGTATAGTACTGTATTAGTCATGGTGATGCTAGTGGTGGTATAGTACTGTATTAGTCATGGTGATGCTAGTGGTAGTATAGTACTGTATTAGTCATGGTGATGCTAGTGGTGGTATAGTATTGTATTAGTCATGGTGATGCTAGTGGTAGTGGTGGTATAGTATTGTATTAGTCATGGTGATGCTAGTGGTGGTATAGTATTGTATTAGTCATGGTGATGCTAGTGGTAGTGGTGGTATAGTATTGTATTAGTCATGGTGATGCTAGTGGTGGTATAGTATTGTATTAGTCATGGTGATGCTAGTGGTGGTATAGTATTGTATTAGTCATGGTGATGCTAGTGGTGGTATAGTATTGTATTAGTCATGGTGATGCTAGTGGTGGTATAGTATTGTATTAGTCATGGTGATGCTAGTGGTAGTGGTGGTATAGTATTGTATTAGTCATGGTGATGCTAGTGGTGGTATAGTATTGTATTAGTCATGGTGATGCTAGTGGTAGTGGTGGTATAGTATTGTATTAGTCATGGTGATGCTAGTGGTGGTATAGTATTGTATGAGTCATGGTGATGCTAGTGGTGGTATAGTACTGTATTAGTCATGGTGATGCTAGTGGTGGTATAGTACTGTATTAGTCATGGTGATGCTAGTGGTGGTATAGTATTGTATTAGTCATGGTGATGCTTGTGGTGGTATAGTATTGTATTAGTCATGGTGATGCTAGTGGTAGTGGTGGTATAGTATTGTATTAGTCATGGTGATGCTAGTGGTGGTATAGTATTGTATTAGTTGTGGTGATGCTAGTGGTAGTGGTGGTATAGTATTGTATTAGTCATGGTGATGCTAGTGGTGGTATAGTATTGTATTAGTTGTGGTGATGCTAGTGGTAGTGGTGGTATAGTATTGTATTAGTCATGGTGATGCTAGTGGTGGTGTAGTACTGTATTAGTCATGGTGATGCTAGTGGTAGTATAGTATTGTATTAGTCATGGTGATGCTAGTGGTGGTATAGTATTGTATTAGTCATGGTGATGCTAGTGGTGGTATAGTATTGTATTAGTCATGGTGATGCTAGTGGTAGTGATGGTATAGTATTGTATTAGTCATGGTGATGCTAGTGGTAGTGGTGGTACAGTACTGTATTAGCCATGGTGATGCTAGTGGTGGTGTAGTACTGTATTAGTCATGGTGATGCTAGTGGTAGTATAGTATTGTATTAGTCATGGTGATGCTAGTGGTAGTGGTGGTGTAGTACTGTATTAGTCATGGTGATGCTAGTGGTAGTATAGTATTGTATTAGTCATGGTGATGCTAGTGGTAGTATAGTATTGTATTAGTCATGGTGATGCTAGTGGTAGTGGTGGTATAGTACTGTATTAGTCATGGGGATGCTAGTGGTAGTATAGTACTGTATTAGTCATGGTGATGCTAGTGGTAGTGGTGGTGTAGTACTGTATTAGTCATGGTGATGCTAGTGGTAGTATAGTATTGTATTAGTCATGGTGATGCTAGTGGTAGTATAGCACTGTATTAGTCATGGGGATGCTAGTGGTAGTATAGTATTAGTCATGGTGATGCTAGTGGTAGTATAGCACTGTATTAGTCATGGTGATGCTAGTGGTAGTATAGTACTGTATTAGTCATGGTGATGCTAGTGGTAGTATAGCACTGTATTAGTCATGGTGATGCTAGTGGTAGTATAGTATTGTATTAGTCATGGTGATGCTAGTGGTGGAATAGTATTGTATTAGTCATGGTGATGCTAGTGGTAGTATAGTACTGTATTAGTCATGGTGACGCTAGTGGTAGTATAGTACTGTATTAGTCATGGTGATGCTAGTGGTAGTGGTGGTATAGTACTGTATTAGTCATGGTGATGCTAGTGGTAGTGGTGGTATAGTACTGTATTAGTCATGGTGATGCTAGTGGTAGTGGCGGTATAGTATTGTATTAGTCATGGTGATGCCAGTGGTGGTATAGTATTGTATTAGTCATGGTGATGCTAGTGGTGGTATAGTATTGTATTAGTCATGGTGATGCTAGTGGTGGTATAGTATTGTATTAGTCATGGTGATGCTAGTGGTAGTATAGTACTGTATTAGTCATGGTGATGCTAGTGGTGGTATAGTACTGTATTAGTCATGGTGATGCTAGTGGTAGTATAGTACTGTATTAGTCATGGTGATGCTAGTGGTGGTATAGTATTGTATTAGTCATGGTGATGCTAGTGGTAGTGGTGGTATAGTATTGTATTAGTCATGGTGATGCTAGTGGTGGTGTAGTACTGTATTAGTCATGGTGATGCTAGTGGTAGTATAGTATTGTATTAGTCATGGTGATGCTAGTGGTATTATAGTACTGTATTTGTCATGGTGATGCTAGTGGTGGTGTAGTACTGTATTAGTCATGGTGATGCTAGTGGTAGTATAGTATTGTATTAGTCATGGTGCTGCTAGTGGTGGAATAGTATTGTATTAGTCATGGTGATGCTAGTGGTAGTACTGATGTAATGGTGATGCTAGTGGTGGTATAGTATTGTATTAGTCATGGTGATGCTAGTGGTGGTATAGTATTGTATTAGTCATGGTGATGCTAGTGGTAGTATAGTACTGTATTAGTCATGGTGATGCTAGTGGTGGTATAGTACTGTATTAGTCATGGTGATGCTAGTGGTAGTATAGTACTGTATTAGTCATGGTGATGCTAGTGGTAGTATAGTACTGTATTAGTCATGGTGATGCTAGTGGTAGTACTGATGTAATGGTGATGCTAGTGGTGGTATAGTATTGTATTAGTCATGGTGATGCTAGTGGTGGTGTAGTACTGTATTAGTCATGGTGATGCTAGTGGTGGTATAGTATTGTATTAGTCATGGTGATGCTAGTGGTGGTATAGTACTGTATTAGTCATGGTGATGCTAGTGGTGGTATAGTACTGTATTAGTCATGGTGATGCTAGTGGTAGTATAGTACTGTATTAGTCATGGTGATGCTAGTGGTGGTATAGTATTGTATTAGTCATGGTGATGCTAGTGGTAGTGGTGGTATAGTATTGTATTAGTCATGGTGATGCTAGTGGTGGTATAGTATTGTATTAGTCATGGTGATGCTAGTGGTAGTGGTGGTATAGTATTGTATTAGTCATGGTGATGCTAGTGGTGGTATAGTATTGTATTAGTCATGGTGATGCTAGTGGTGGTATAGTATTGTATTAGTCATGGTGATGCTAGTGGTGGTATAGTATTGTATTAGTCATGGTGATGCTAGTGGTAGTGGTGGTATAGTATTGTATTAGTCATGGTGATGCTAGTGGTGGTATAGTATTGTATTAGTCATGGTGATGCTAGTGGTAGTGGTGGTATAGTATTGTATTAGTCATGGTGATGCTAGTGGTGGTATAGTATTGTATTAGTCATGGTGATGCTAGTGGTAGTGGTGGTATAGTATTGTATTAGTCATGGTGATGCTAGTGGTGGTATAGTATTGTATTAGTCATGGTGATGCTAGTGGTGGTATAGTATTGTATGAGTCATGGTGATGCTAGTGGTGGTATAGTACTGTATTAGTCATGGTGATGCTAGTGGTGGTATAGTACTGTATTAGTCATGGTGATGCTAGTGGTGGTATAGTATTGTATTAGTCATGGTGATGCTTGTGGTGGTATAGTATTGTATTAGTCATGGTGATGCTAGTGGTAGTGGTGGTATAGTATTGTATTAGTCATGGTGATGCTAGTGGTGGTATAGTATTGTATTAGTTGTGGTGATGCTAGTGGTAGTGGTGGTATAGTATTGTATTAGTCATGGTGATGCTAGTGGTGGTATAGTATTGTATTAGTTGTGGTGATGCTAGTGGTAGTGGTGGTATAGTATTGTATTAGTCATGGTGATGCTAGTGGTGGTGTAGTACTGTATTAGTCATGGTGATGCTAGTGGTAGTATAGTATTGTATTAGTCATGGTGATGCTAGTGGTGGTATAGTATTGTATTAGTCATGGTGATGCTAGTGGTGGTATAGTATTGTATTAGTCATGGTGATGCTAGTGGTAGTGATGGTATAGTATTGTATTAGTCATGGTGATGCTAGTGGTAGTGGTGGTACAGTACTGTATTAGCCATGGTGATGCTAGTGGTGGTGTAGTACTGTATTAGTCATGGTGATGCTAGTGGTAGTATAGTATTGTATTAGTCATGGTGATGCTAGTGGTAGTGGTGGTATAGTACTGTATTAGTCATGGGGATGCTAGTGGTAGTATAGTACTGTATTAGTCATGGTGATGCTAGTGGTAGTGGTGGTGTAGTACTGTATTAGTCATGGTGATGCTAGTGGTAGTATAGTATTGTATTAGTCATGGTGATGCTAGTGGTAGTATAGCACTGTATTAGTCATGGTGATGCTAGTGGTAGTATAGTATTAGTCATGGTGATGCTAGTGGTAGTATAGCACTGTATTAGTCATGGTGATGCTAGTGGTAGTATAGTACTGTATTAGTCATGGTGATGCTAGTGGTAGTATAGCACTGTATTAGTCATGGTGATGCTAGTGGTAGTATAGTATTGTATTAGTCATGGTGATGCTAGTGGTGGAATAGTATTGTATTAGTCATGGTGATGCTAGTGGTAGTATAGTACTGTATTAGTCATGGTGACGCTAGTGGTAGTATAGTACTGTATTAGTCATGGTGATGCTAGTGGTAGTGGTGGTATAGTACTGTATTAGTCATGGTGATGCTAGTGGTAGTGGTGGTATAGTACTGTATTAGTCATGGTGATGCTAGTGGTAGTGGCGGTATAGTATTGTATTAGTCATGGTGATGCCAGTGGTGGTATAGTATTGTATTAGTCATGGTGATGCTAGTGGTGGTATAGTATTGTATTAGTCATGGTGATGCTAGTGGTAGTGGTGGTATAGTATTTTATTAGTCATGGTGATGCTAGTGGTAGTGGTGGTATAGTACTGTATTAGTCATGGTGATGCTAGTGATAGTATTGTATTAGTCATGGTGATGCTAGTGGTAGTATAGTATTGTATTAGTCATGGTGATGCTAGTGGTAGTGGTGGTTTAGTACTGTATTAGTCATGGTGATGCTAGTGGTAGTATAGTATTGTATTAGTCATGGTGATGCTAGTGGTAGTATAGTATTGTATTAGTCATGGTGATGCTAGTGGTAGTGGTGGTATAGTACTGTATTAGTCATGGTGATGCTAGTGGTAGTGGTGGTATAGTACTGTATTAGTCATGGTGATGCTTGTGGTGGTATAGTATTGTATTAGTCATGGTGATGCTAGTGGTAGTGGTGGTATAGTATTGTATTAGTCATGGTGATGCTAGTGGTGGTATAGTATTGTATTAGTTGTGGTGATGCTAGTGGTAGTGGTGGTATAGTATTGTATTAGTCATGGTGATGCTAGTGGTGGTATAGTATTGTATTAGTTGTGGTGATGCTAGTGGTAGTGGTGGTATAGTATTGTATTAGTCATGGTGATGCTAGTGGTGGTGTAGTACTGTATTAGTCATGGTGATGCTAGTGGTAGTATAGTATTGTATTAGTCATGGTGATGCTAGTGGTGGTATAGTATTGTATTAGTCATGGTGATGCTAGTGGTGGTATAGTATTGTATTAGTCATGGTGATGCTAGTGGTAGTGATGGTATAGTATTGTATTAGTCATGGTGATGCTAGTGGTAGTGGTGGTACAGTACTGTATTAGCCATGGTGATGCTAGTGGTGGTGTAGTACTGTATTAGTCATGGTGATGCTAGTGGTAGTATAGTATTGTATTAGTCATGGTGATGCTAGTGGTAGTGGTGGTATAGTACTGTATTAGTCATGGGGATGCTAGTGGTAGTATAGTACTGTATTAGTCATGGTGATGCTAGTGGTAGTGGTGGTGTAGTACTGTATTAGTCATGGTGATGCTAGTGGTAGTATAGTATTGTATTAGTCATGGTGATGCTAGTGGTAGTATAGCACTGTATTAGTCATGGTGATGCTAGTGGTAGTATAGCACTGTATTAGTCATGGTGATGCTAGTGGTAGTATAGCACTGTATTAGTCATGGTGATGCTAGTGGTAGTATAGTACTGTATTAGTCATGGTGATGCTAGTGGTAGTATAGCACTGTATTAGTCATGGTGATGCTAGTGGTAGTATAGTATTGTATTAGTCATGGTGATGCTAGTGGTGGAATAGTATTGTATTAGTCATGGTGATGCTAGTGGTAGTATAGTACTGTATTAGTCATGGTGACGCTAGTGGTAGTATAGTACTGTATTAGTCATGGTGATGCTAGTGGTAGTGGTGGTATAGTACTGTATTAGTCATGGTGATGCTAGTGGTAGTGGTGGTATAGTACTGTATTAGTCATGGTGATGCTAGTGGTAGTGGCGGTATAGTATTGTATTAGTCATGGTGATGCCAGTGGTGGTATAGTATTGTATTAGTCATGGTGATGCTAGTGGTGGTATAGTATTGTATTAGTCATGGTGATGCTAGTGGTAGTGGTGGTATAGTATTTTATTAGTCATGGTGATGCTAGTGGTAGTGGTGGTATAGTACTGTATTAGTCATGGTGATGCTAGTGATAGTATTGTATTAGTCATGGTGATGCTAGTGGTAGTATAGTATTGTATTAGTCATGGTGATGCTAGTGGTAGTGGTGGTTTAGTATTGTATTAGTCATGGTGATGCTAGTGGTAGTATAGTATTGTATTAGTCATGGTGATGCTAGTGGTAGTATAGTATTGTATTAGTCATGGTGATGCTAGTGGTAGTGGTGGTTTAGTATTGTATTAGTCATGGTGATGCTAGTGGTAGTATAGTATTGTATTAGTCATGGTGATGCTAGTGGTAGTATAGTATTGTATTAGTCATGGTGATGCTAGTGGTAGTGGTGGTATAGTACTGTATTAGTCATGGTGATGCTAGTGGTAGTGGTGGTATAGTACTGTATTAGTCATGGGGATGCTAGTGGTGGTATAGTACTGTATTAGTCATGGGGATGCTAGTGGTAGTATAGTACTGTATTAGTCATGGTGATGCTAGTGGTAGTACTGATGTAATGGTGAGTTAGTTTCATTTTCCATTTTTAGCTTTTTTTCATTCCTATTATTTATTATTTTTCTACTATTAACTGTTACCCTTTAATTATTCGTATTATTTATTACCATTTTATTATTATTATTCTGCATTATTTTATTACAATTTATATTGTATACATTGTTGCTTGGGCAATATTGACGCAGTGTTTTTCATGCCAATAAAGCATCTTGGTTTTGAATTTGATTTGAGTAACCGAACGTAAAATAATGAGAATGAGTGTCGACTTTTGGTCAACAAAAAAGTGTAATGGCTTATTTGCTTCGTGAGGCTTATTTGATTGAATAGAAGATCTGTCATGTTTAGGTTGTTACGAGCGTGCTGATAAGTAGAACACGTGACATCCCGGCAACTTTGAGAAGAAAAAAAAAAAACACTTCAAATCAGTTTATCCCGGTTCTTGACAGTCCTGTTCATGAGTCGTCTCACTCTCCACGTAATTACAGACAGGTGACGTCAGGAACCCCTCATCGAATATTCAACAAAATATTCAAATAAACTAGGATGTATCCACCAATCCAAAGAGAGGATTATACAGAACAAAAATATAAACACAACATGCAACTATTTAAATTATTTTACTGAGTTGCAGTTTATGTAAGGAAATCAGTCAATTGAAATAAATATGTAGTGCACCTTTCTAAAGTAGTGTACTATATTGGGAATAGGGCTCTGGTCTAAAGTAGTGTACTATATAGGGAATAGGGCTCTGGTCTATAGTAGTGCACTATATTGGGAATAGGGCTCTGGTCTAAAGTAGTGTACTATATTGGGAATAAGGCTCTGGTCTAAAGTAGTGCACTATATAGGGAATAGGGTCCTGGTCTAAAGTAGTGCACTACATAGGGAATAGGGCTCTGGTCTAAAGTAGTGCACTATATAGGGAATAGGGCCGCAACCTAGTGGTGCACTACATAGGGAATAGGGCAAAGGTCTAAAGTAGTGCACTATATAGGGAATAGGGCTCTGGTCTATAGTAGTGTACTATATAGGGAATAGGGCTCTGGTATATAGTAGTGCACTACATAGGGAATAGGGCTCTGGTCTAAAGTAGTGCACTACATAGGGAATAGGGCTCTGGTCTAAAGTAGTGCACTACATAGGGAATAGGATGGACGTACCCAGTCAGTCTCTGGACAAGACCCACCACACAACTCACATGGCTTCACGAACGGTGTGTGTTTGTGTGTGTGTCAGCAACATTAAAGACATCCACGTATTGAGTGACATCCAAACTCCAGCCAGCCTCTGGGACTCGTTTGTCAACAGTTATCAGAGTTTCTCCTGTCAGATAAACAGACTAAATGATTAGAAATATAATGAATAGAACCGGCATCTATTCAGTTGATCCGATAGGAGAAATACAGATCACTTTTGAAAAACTGGGCCCTGGGCATTAATTCATAAAGAGAACAGATCAGGTTTTTAAATTGGTTTCCTGTAGTTACACTAAGTCACTAGTAACAACAGTGTATAACACAGTATTTGTATGGCAATAAACCAGTCACAAACTGGAGAGTCACATTTCAGCAGATTTGTTTTCAGTATTTTATTCATGACACCCGGTGTTACTCAGAACAGATGTGAAACACCAGCTTTGTCTCAAGTCAATAGGAACATACCAGCATCACAGTTCTATGTACCGATGCCCTCCAGATCTCCTTCACCCTTTCACTGTACAGAGACTATGAGAACAGAAAGCTGATAACAACGTGGACACAAGTGAAACATCTTGTAAAGCAATGAACAGAAATGCTTTATGTACCAAACACACAGTGGTCAAAGACTGGTCACTTGTCAGACAGGATCTTCTGTGATGGGGGTCATGAAAGGATTCTCTCAACACACATCATCAGCTGTTCCAAGGATCCATTCATTATGAATATCCTGAGTGGGGTCACATGTTACCGTTGTGAACACAGTTAGGGAGGCCATTCCTCTGGTGTCCCGAAGCAAACGAGGACTGTTGTGATTCCCCCACAGGTCCTATATGAGAGGGTAGGGCTGGGTTTATCCACAGGTCCTATATGAGAGGGCAAGGCTGGGTTTATCCACAGGTTCTATATGAGAGGGCAAGGCTGGGTTTATCCACAGGTCCTATATGAGAGGGCAAGGCTGGGTTTATCCACAGGTTCTATATGAGAGGGCAAGGCTGGGTTTATCCACAGGTCCTATATGACAGGGAAGGGCTGGGTTTATCCACAGGTCCTATATGACAGGGCAGGGCTGGGTTTATCCACAGGTCCTATATGACAGGGCAAGGCTGGGTTTATCCACAGGTCCTATATGAGAGGGCAAGGCTGGGTTTATCCACAGACTGGGTTTATCCACAGGTCCTATAGGACAGGAAGTGCTCATTTCTTCTTGGTGGCTCTCTTTCCCTCACCCTTCTTGGGTTTCCCTTTGCCTCTCAGTTTCCTCAGCCGACGCATCTCCTCCTTGAAGTCCTCGTGTTCATCTCTGGTGGGGGAGCAGGGAGGAAATGGTGTTACTGATGTGGGCTAAATTAATACTACACTGAAGCAGGTGTACAGAAGAACAGAGACAAACCGGGTCTGGAACACAGAGACAAACCGGGTCTGGAACACAGAGACAAACCGGGTCTGGAACACAGAGACAAACCGGGTCTGGAACACAGAGACAAACCGGGTCTGGAACACAGAGACAAACCGGGTCTGGAACACAGAGACAAACAGGGTCTGGAACACAGAGACAAACAGGGTCTGGAACACAGAGACAAACAGGGTCTGGAACACAGAGACAAACAGGGTCTGGAACACAGAGACAAACAGGGTCTGGAACACAGAGACAAACAGGGTCTGGAACACAGAGACAAACAGGGTCTGGAACACAGAGACAAACAGGGTCTGGAACACAGAGACAAACAGGGTCTGGAACACAGAGACAAACAGGGTCTGGAACACAGAGACAAACAGGGTCTGGAACACAGAGACAAACAGGGTCTGGAACACAGAGACAAACAGGGTCTGGAACACAGAGACAAACAGGGTCTAGAACACAGAGACAAACAGGGTCTAGAACACAGAGACAAACAGGGTCTAGAACACAGAGACAAACAGGGTCTAGAACACAGAGACAAACAGGGTCTAGAACACAGAGACAAACAGGGTCTGGAACACAGAGACAAACAGGGTCTGGAACACAGAGACAAACAGGGTCTGGAACACAGAGACAAACAGGGTCTGGAACACAGAGACAAACAGGGTCTAGAACACAGAGACAAACAGGGTCTAGAACACAGAGACAAACAGGGTCTAGAACACAGAGACAAACAGGGTCTAGAACACAGAGACAAACAGGGTCTAGAACACAGAGACAAACAGGGTCTAGAACACAGAGACAAACAGGGTCTAGAACACAGAGACAAACAGGGTCTAGAACACAGAGACAAACAGGGTCTGGAACACAGAGACAAACAGGGTCTGGAACACAGAGACAAACAGGGTCTGGAACACAGAGACAAACAGGGTCTGGAACACAGAGACAAACAGGGTCTAGAACACAGAGACAAACAGGGTCTAGAACACAGAGACAAACAGGGTCTAGAACACAGAGACAAACAGGGTCTAGAACACAGAGACAAACAGGGTCTAGAACACTCTCGTTAGAACAAAGAGACAAATAGGATCTAGAAAACTGTATTTTCCCTGTCTGTGGTTAGCCAGAAGAACCTTCTAAAGCCTATAGCAGTGGTTCTGGCTAGAGTAGGGCTGTAAACATTACTGCACACTGCCAAACACAGACATGCCAAAACAACCCAGATCCCTTTCCCATGAATAGCCCTATGGATCTATGAAGCCCATCACCACGTCATGTACTACCTGAAGAGTCCCATGTATCGTAGCTTCTGCGTAAGGGCATAGTAGATCTTGTGTTGAGGGTACCAGTCGTACACCTCCTTTTTCTGGGCCATGGGCGGCTCCTTGAACAGCTGGACCACCTTCATGGACTTGTTGTCCGTAGGACGCGCCACATCCCCAAAGATACGTGCACTGAGACGTGCCATACGTACGGCGTAGTTGGACAGGCTGGCCATAACTCGCTGAAAGACAAGAGGAAAGAGAAGCAGCAAACATCGGTCAAATATGTCCTAAAAAAATAATAACTTCTATAGACGGGTTAGCTGACAACGTCACAAAAAATTACACGCGCGCTTCAATGGGGCAGAAATCTGTGTTGTATTTCTGGATGGCCAGATATTGTTTCTATTGGCTTATATTGGACCTAAGATATTGTTTCTATTGGCTTATATTGGACCTAAGATATTGTTTCTATTGGCTTATATTGGACCTAAGATATTGTTTCTATTGGCTTATATTGGACCTAAGATATTGTTTCTATTGGCTTATATTGGACCTAAGATATTGTTTCTATTGGCTTATATTGGACCTAAGATATTGTTTCTATTGGCTTATATTGGACCTAAGATATTGTTTCTATTGGCTTATATTGGACCTAAGATATTGTTTCTATTGGCTTATATTGGACCTAAGATATTGTTTCTATTGGCTTATATTGGACGTAAACTTGTCGCCTTTGTAACAACGACTTCCATTGGTAGAGCAGAGGCATGAGCATCTGGTAATTATAGACAGATCTCCGTTTTATCACCTACAACAGTGTAGGAACATAACATCTAAATTGGTTGTTTAAACCCATTCTACCCAGAATGTAATACTATTCCACCTGCTCTAGCCCCAGAATGTAATACTATTCCACCTGCTCTACCCCCAGAATGTAATACTATTCCACCTGCTCTAACCCCAGAATGTAATACTATTCCCCCTGCTCTAGCCCCAGAATGTAATACTATTCCACCTGCTCTACCCCCAGAATGTAATACTATTCCACCTGCTCTACCCCCAGAATGTAATACTATTCCACCTGCTCTACCCCAGAATGTAATACTATTCCCCCTGCTCTACTCCCAGAATGTAATACTATTCCGCCTGCTCTACTCCCAGAATGTAATACTATTCCGCCTGCTCTACTCCCAGAATGTAATACTATTCCCCCTGCTCTAACCCCAGAATGTAATACTATTCCCCCTGCTCTACCCCCAGAATGCAATACTATTCCACCTGCTCTACCCCCAGAATGTAATACTATTCCACCTGCTCTACCCCCAGAATGTAATACTATTCCACCTGCTCTACCCCCAGAATGTAATACTATTCCGCCTGCTCTACCCCCAGAATGTAATACTATTCCGCCTGCTCTAACCCCAGAATGTAATACTATTCCACCTGCTCTACCCCCAGAATGTAATACTATTCCCCCTGCTCTAACCCCAGAATGTAATACTATTCCCCCTGCTCTACCCCCAGAATGCAATACTATTCCACCTGCTCTACCCCCAGAATGTAATACTATTCCACCTGCTCTACTCCCAGAATGTAATACTATTCCACCTGCTCTACTCCCAGAATGTAATACTATTCCACCTGCTCTACCCCCAGAATGTAATACTATTCCACCTGCTCTACCCCCAGAATGTAATACTATTCCACCTGCTCTACCCCCAGAATGTAATACTATTCCCCCTGCTCTACCCCCAGAATGTAATACTATTCCCCCAGAATGTAATACTATTCCCCCTGCTCTACCCCCAGAATGTAATATAGATTATTTCCAGACCTCATTAGGAAGTGCATACAGGTCGTGACAGCAGTAATGACGATAGCTGCTCAGCGAAACTCCATTCTTTGGTAGCTCGCTTGCAAATGTATTGCGAGCACTTGGTCATATGGCCATTTTCACATGTTCATAAATGTTTGGCCATTTGTGAAAATGCTATAGCAATATAGAGGGAACGTGGCCGTGCGTTTAGACAATTAGTAGACACTGCAGTAAATAAACCATCTGTCTCGTCCAGGACCAGAGTCTACGCAGACTGGTGCCCCATAGCCAATCAGAACTACAGTAGGCTTATATACAAATAAGCCATTTGCACAGAGGCCTGTCATCAGTCCCTTTGAACTGGACTGTGTGTTTACAGGCAGTAGGGCCTGTCATCATTCACTATGAACTGGCATGTGTGTTTCCCGTCAGTAGGTCCTGTCATCATTCACTTTGAACTGGACTGTGTGTTTACAGGAAGTAGAGCCGGTCATCAGTTCCTTTGAACTGGACTGTGTGTTTACAGGCAGTAGGGCCTGTCATCATTCACTATGAACTGGCATGTGTGTTTCCCGTCAGTAGGTCCTGTCATCATTCACTTTGAACTGGACTGTGTGTTTACAGGCAGTAGGGCCTGTCATCATTCACTTTGAACTGGACTGTGTGTTTACAGGAAGTAGGGCCTGTCATTCACTATGAACTGGACTGTGTGTTTACAGGAAGTAGGGCCTGTCATCATTAACTTTGAACTGGACTGTGTGTTTACAGGCAGTAGGGCCTGTCATTCACTATGAACTGGACTGTGTGTTTACAGGCAGTAGGGCCTGTCATTCACTATGAACTGGACTGTGTGTTTACAGGAAGTAGGGCCTGTCATTCACTATGAACTGGACTGTGTGTTTACAGGAAGTTGCAACAACACGACTTTAGAGCAATAGAACACATTCACCAAAAGCCACAAATACACCTGAATGGATTTCTGCAAATACCACAGGGGTCCTCTTACATTTGGGAACTTCAGTCCTGTTGATCAAACAATCATGACAAGGTGGGCTCTTTTCACTATATACACACATCAACAAGATCAACAACTAATGCTAGTCAGAGCCAGATTAGCACAACCCCTCAAACTTTTTTCTGCTAGTTGGCCATCAACATTGCACTGTTAGGGCCTCTAGAGTGGTCAAAGGCACTGCATCACGGTGCTAGATGTGCCACTAGAGATTCTGGGTTCGAGTCCAGGATCTGTCGCAAACGGTCTCGACCGGGAGACCCATGGGGCGGCATACAATTGGCCGGGTTAGGGGAGGGTTTGTCCGGCAGTGATGTTCTTGTCCCATCGCGCACTAGCGACTCCTGTGGCGGGCCGGGCGTAGTGCATGCTGACACGGTCCCCAGGTGTACGGTGTTTCCTCCGACACAATTGGTGCGGCTGGCTTCCGGGGTTAAGCGGGCATTGTGTCAAGAACCAGTGCGGCTTGGCTGGGTTGTGTTTCTGGAGAGAGCACGGCTCTCGACCTTCGACTCTCCCGAGTCCGTACGGGAGTTGCAGCGATGAGACAAGACTAACGACCAATTAGATATCAGGAAATTTACCAATTGACCAATTGAAAACCACTAACATGGGAAGAAAAATAGATAATGTAATAAAGCAACGGGGAATTGTAGCATCCTCGCCCTTCTGTAGCCTTCCAACCATGCAGGCTTGTCCCAACCAAGCACTCAAGCTAACTGGCTAAAGTTGGCTTGTTAGTTACTTCCAGACACAAAATGAGAGAACACCTCACCTCTGACCATTTGACTCCCACCTAGCAGAGCTGGTTAGGCTGTTTGTGTGGTGTCTAACTTAGCCTACATTTACTGACACCGGTCATATTCAGCAGGTGTTGCGCGTCGGTAAATTCAGCAGTTATTCTGCGCTCTGAAATCAAAAGTAGATAGCATATCTCTTGCGTTTGCAAATTCACTCTAATTTAAGAATAGTGATTCATATTTCTTGCTAGCTTAACCAAATGACACCTGCATCCCTAGGTCTGTAACCACCGGAAAAGTCAGTCACTCACCCACTCCTCCAATGACATCCTCCTAGCAACTAGCTATCTAGATTAAATGTAGTCTGTTTTTTTTTATCTTGCTCCATAAATAGATACGCTAGCCTATCAGCCACATTATAACTGACTTGTGATCCTTGGCCTTGCTAGTTTGATTGAATCAAATCTTATTGGTCACATACACATTGTTAGCAGATGTAAATGAGAGTTCAGCGAAATGCTTCTACTTCCGACAGTGCAGTAATATCTAACAATTCCCCAACAAGTACCTAATACACAATCATCTAAAAGGGGTGAATGAGAATATTCACATATAAATATATGGATGAGCGATGGCCGAGCAGCATAGGCAAGGTGCAATAGATGGTATAAAATACAGTATATACACTTGATATGACTAACGTAAGATATGCAAACAAAATTAGTGTCATTATTTAAAGTGGCATTGTTTAAAGTGACTAGCGGTCCATTTATTAAAAAGTTGCCAGTGATTGGGTCTCAATGTAGGCAGAAGCTTCTCTGAGTTAGAGATGGCTTTTTAGAAAATCTGATGGCCTTGAGATAGAAGCTGGTTTTCAATCTCTCTGTGATTGAATTGAACATTCCCAGCCTTAGTTACATTTGTCCATTTTTGCCCCCAAAAAACATAATGAGCCATTGAAACAGACTGCATTCCGAATGGTACCAGGCCCGCTGTGACTTACACACACACACGTGCTTCTATACCTGCATTGCTTGCTGTTTGGGGTTTTAGGCTGGGTTTCTGGGTTTCTGTACAGCACTTTGAGATATCAGCTGATGTACGAAGGGCTATATAAATAAATTTGATTTGACTTAGCAATATTTTCTGGAGTACCAAGAAATGTATTCGTTTATTATATAAATCATGTGTTGAACCGCATGGACCTATTCTGACAACAATGCCTTGGTGTACGTCATGGAATGTAGAGTCAAATATAACCTATTTATAAAATCTCTTATAAAAGTTGGTTTCGTAGCATAAACTGGGAATTGTATATTTTTGACTGATATTGTGGATTGTCTGTTTTCAGTACTTTGAAGTACTGAAGAAAAAATACTTTAAAAGTACTACTGAAGTCGTTTGGGGTATCTGTACTTTACTATTTAAAAATCAGTCAACTTTTACTTTACTACATTCGTAAAGAAAAGAAAATGTACCTTCTACTCCGTACATTTTCCCCGACACCCAAAAGCACTCTTTACATGTTGAATGCTTAGCAGGACAGAAAAATGATCTAATTCACGCATTTTCAAAGAGAAAAATCGCATGTCATCCCTACTGCCTCTGATCTGGCAGACTCACTAAACACAAACGCTTTGTTTGTAAATAATGTCTGAGTGTTGGTGTATGCCCCTGGCCATCAGTCAAAAAAAAATGTAAACAAGTAAATGGTGCAGTCTGGTTTGCTTAATATAAGGAATTTGAAATGAGTTCTACTTTAACTTTTGACACATAAGTATATTTATATCCAAACACTTACTCATGTAGTATTTTACTGGGTGACTTTCACTTGAGTCATTTTCTATAAAAAGGAATCTTTACTTTCACTCAAGTATAACAGTTTAGGTACTTTTCCCACCACTGTGTGTTTCATATCTGCAAAGTAGTTCCTCTTTAAATAGTCCAAGAGCCACCCATCAAAAATGTGCTGTACCTTGACCCAGGTAACTAAACGTCAACAACATCACTTAGATAATGTTATGAATGTATACAACGATTGGGTCTAATCCAGAATGCTGATTGGGTAAAAGCGCATTCCAGCCAGTGTCTATTCCACAAATTACCACTGGCTAAATCTACGACTTTAAAATTCCAATTTACTCAGTTGCATCTGACCGCAATCCACTGTATCATAAGCCCAGCCAGGCAATTTATGAACTTGATCTCCACCATAAAAAGCATCTAGACATTATCTCACGTTTCTTTTTAGGCCAACATTTAGTTTTCAACAGCAGAGATTTGTATAAACGTTGCTGTCTGCTTCTCCGAAATTTGCAACATGGTTTCAATATTCAAATTCCATCTCCAGCTGTCCCATATCAAAGTAATGAACAAGAGTCGCGACAGCGTTTCTCAGCTAGAGACAGACAGAAATTCCAATTGAAAAGAAGGTACAAGGTTGCAGCAGCCTAGACAGCTTCAGTGTTGGAACTGACCGTGTTACTGTCGCTGTGTTGTCGGCTAGCTGCTCTGAACAGAGAGCACATGTTCTGTGCCAGGGCGAAATCGCGCCTCATTAGCTCATTGTTATGTATGTATCCAAATAAATGTCACTAGACAACAGCTTAAAACAAAATGTAGATAATGTTCATCTGTTTGACGAGACTAAATTGGCCAGCTTGCAAACCAGGAAGAAGGGTTGTCTCGGATTTAACACCCGTGACAATATCCTGCAAACACCGGCTTCTCGGGCATTTTAATTTAAATGAACACTGTGGCTCAACTTGTAAAAAAGTTGCAATTATTATTTATTTTTTTAAATAAAAGTTAAGAATGTTTGCATCGAAATCCCAGCACATCTTGGGTTTATTTCCCTAAAAACATTTCGGTGTTGCCGTTTTACCTTGATTACTTTTGTTGCACACGGAACTATTTGTGCGCTCGGTGTTTGACACGTTACCGGTCTTTTTTTTGGCCGTGGGATTAAAATAAAAAATCGCCATATTGAACGTCTTCTGTAAACCCAGTTTTGTCCCATAGTTTCTAAGCAACCAACCAGTTTATGAAAGCGCTTCATTGGTCATGGTTTAATACCAATCGAAAAATCATAGTCAAACACATCATCAACGTTCATGATCAGTTTTAAAACAGAGGAAAACATACACTGAATGACAAAATGACTCACTGCGTCCACAGCCAAATACATACCTGGAATCACCGCGACTTGTGTAGTAGCTTTGTTATATCCAAATGTAGATTATATTACCATGTTCTACACGATAATTGCATAACTTGCTACTCAGTTTGTGTGTCACTAGTAGATGTTATTGTATTTCGTTCAATATGTCGCTAACCTTCAAGCATGCCTCCACTTCTATAATATTCTTCTTCGATTATGTTTAACGGCGGTTGGCAGCCAATACATGTTGCATTACCGCCACCTACTAGACTGGAGTATAACTACCTTATACGTGGTTTGAAAATGTAAATAAATACATTTTCAAAAAATACCCTACCATCTAACCCTGCACTCACTAAAAACCCACCACCTTACTCCACTATTTAAATCTCTCTAGTCCTACCTCAGACCAACAGCCTGAAAGGACGGGACACCATCACTCAACACACCCTGTAACTCTTCTGATGTCAAGTCTTGTACACCCAAATAGCTCACTGCAGCTGCCACCACGACCTCAATATCCAGCGACTTACGTTCCATCCCTACAGTACAGTTGATAACCACTGCTATAAATACTAAAAATCTTATCGTACTGAAGCATATTGTACCAGTCAAAAGTTTGGACACACCTACTCATTCAAGGGTTTTTCTTTATTTGTACTATTTTCTACACTGTAGAATATTAGTGAAGACATCAAAACTATGAAATAACACATGTGGAATCATGTCGTAACCAAAAGTGTTAAATTAAAATATATTTTAGATTCTTCAAAGTAGCTACCTTGACAGCTTTGCACACTTTTCACATTCTCTCAACCAGCTTCACCTGGAGTGCTTTTCCAACAGTCTTGAAGGAGTTCCCACATATGCTGAGCACTTGTTGGCTGCTTTTCCTTCACTCTGCGGTCCAACTCATCCCAAACCATTTCAATTGGGTTGATGTCAAGTGATTGTGGAGGCCAGGTCATCTGATGCAACACTCCATCACTCTCCTTCTTGGTTATTTAGCCCTTACACAGCCTGGAGGTGTGTTGGGTCATTGTCCTGTTGAAAACAAATTATAGTCCCACTAAGTCCCTCTAAGCCCAAACCAGATGGGATGGCGTATCGCTGCAGAATGCTGTGCTAGCCATGCTGGTTAAGTGTGCCTTGAAATCTAAATAAATCACAGACAGTGGCGCCAGCAAAGCACCCCTACACCATCACACTTCCTCCTCCATGCTTCACGGTTGGAACCACACATGCAGCGATCATCCGATCACCTACTCTGGTCTCACAAAGACATGGTGATTGGAACCAAAACCTCAAATTCGGACTCATCAGACCAAAGGACAGATGAGCATTGTTTTGAAACTGATCATGAACGTTTATGACTTGTTGGCTATGATTTTTCGATTGGTTTTAAAACCATGACCAATGAAGCTCTTTCATATACCAAGCGCAAAAAACACGTTGGTTGTTTAGAAACTATGTGGCTAAAACTGGGTTTTCAGAAGACATTCAATATAGTGAATTTTTTCTTTTAGTCCAAGGGCCAAAAAGCATCAGTAGCATACGTTTCTTCAGTTTATGCAAGGGCAAACACCAAGCGCAAAAATAGTTCAGTGTGCAACAAAAGTAAATCAAGATGAAACGGCAACACCAGCACATTGTTAGCGCGGGTTATTTCCCTTTTGATTTTGATGCCTGAGACAAATTCGTTCTTATCCCTTCTTGCTAGCTAGCCAACTACGGCTAACTTACAGTCACTTCAAAAAAAGAATAACACTGGCTACAGTTACATTTGTTTAAGCTGTTTTCTAGTGACGTTGATTCGGATACATGTGCTCTCTCTTCAGGACACAAGTTGTTCAGAGGAGCTAGCCAACAACACAGCTACAGGAACAATATCAGTTTTAAACACAGACGCTGTAAAGGCTGCTGCAATTTGTTTCGTGACATTTCTTTGTATATATATATCCATAAAAATGATGCCAGATGATTCATGATTTTGGCTGGCTGAGAAACGCTGCCTGCCTGTCTCGTCGCGACTCTTACTTGTTCATTGCTATGATATGGGACAGCTGTTGATGCAATTTGAATATTGAAACAATGTTGAAAACGTTGGAGAGACAGCAAGGTTTATTCAAATCTCCACTGTTGAAATCGAAATATTAGTCTAAAAGAAATGTGAGATAATGTCTAGATGCTTTTTATAGTGGAGATCAAGTTTATAAATTGCCTGGCTGGGCTGATAGACAGTGGATTGCGGTCAGATGCAACTGAGTAAATTGGAATTTTAAAGTCGTAAAGTCAGATCTTATTTATTTAGATGATTTTTTAAAATTATAACATTTCAAATTACAATACAAACACTTTTATTTTCTCTGAAGAAACATACAATTACATTAAAAGCAAAAAATATATAAATACCACAAAAATTTACTTTCAAAAGTTAAAGTTACTAAAAGAAAAGGTCACAGTTGTACAAACATATGGTTGTTGTTGTAAGAATACAGTGTTTTTGTTGTTATTAATACATTCTAGAGATTTTATTAGATATTGGATTTCAAGTAAAAATGTATTGCATTTGGTGATAGATTTCAAATATTTGTTTTCGTGTAACTAACATTTACCAGAGAGAATGAAGAATGAATAACTCATTCAGTGGTCTTGTTTTCATTTGAATAATAACGTTACATTTTTCATTGTAAATACCTGGGTCTTATTGATGTAATAAAACATGTAACTACGTAACTCGCTCCAACATAACTTCACAGAGTCACACTCATATTTTTTTTTTTTGTATAATAGTTTCCCCTTTTGTCACAGAAAAGGCATATTTCTTTTACGTCAATGACTAGACAAGTTATTGCAAGGGTATATTTTGGTATATATTTTGGGTATATTTTGTGCAACATTTTAAAGTCAACTTATTTGACTTAATTCTATTTTTTAAATGTGTGAGGGAGCCAAGTTTTCTTCCGTTAAATTTCAGAAGAATTTCCCTCTAGGAGAGATCTGGTTGGAGTTATTATTTTTACATTCTTATCCAGCAGGGGGAAACCCTTCTAACATAAATTCCACATCTATCTTCTCCAAAACACAAATGACATTTCATGAATTGAGTAAATCTTGAAGGTGTTGCTTTGCAGATAGAATTACATTTATGTTTTGGTAAGTTCTATGTTTTCCAAGACCTTCCTATAAAAGAGTATATTTCCTTACTATCAAATAAATCAAGCAGAAAAATAATATTTATTACAAACCACTTAGGAAAGAACAAAGAATTGTTTTTTTTTAACAACAATATCTTTGTTGTTCCACAGAAGGTGTCGTCTTGTGTGGTTGAAAAGTTGTAGACATTAACAGTAGTTTCCAGGATAAAAGGGCTTGTTCATGAAAACTCGGACAGTTTGATGGGTAATTTTGCTGGAGAATAATTGCACATCCACAAAAAAAAATTGAAGACAACCCCATTTTTATAAATATATGACAGGGAATGAAGTACCATACAGATTCAGAGCTAAGCACACATCTGTTCATCCAGTTTAATGGTCTGTCATATTATAATAGAGACAGTAGATCTAGCTGGTCTGTCATAATATAATAGAGACAGTCGCTCTAGCTGGTCTGTCCTCTAATAGCTCCCGTAGATCTAGCTGGTCTGTCATCTTAATAGCGACAGTAGATCTAGCTGGTCTGTCATAATCTAATAGAGACAGTAGATCTAGCTGGTCTGTCATCATATAATAGAGCCAGTAGTCTCTAGCTGGTCTGTCCTATTATATAGAGACAGTAGATCTAGCTGGTCTGTCATATTATCATAGAGCCGTAGATCTAGCTGGTCTGTCATAATATAATAGAGACAGTAGATCTAGCTGGTCTGTCATAATATCCTCGAGACAGTAGATCTAGCTGGTCTGTCTAATATCTAGAGACCGTAGATCTAGCTGGTCTGTCATAATATAATAGAGACAGTAGATCTAGCTGGTCTGTCATATTATAATAGAGACAGTAGATCTAGCTGGTCTGTCATAATATAATAGAGACAGTAGATCTAGCTGGTCTGTCATAATATAATAGAGACAGTAGATCTAGCTGGTCTGTCATCTTATATAGAGACAGTAGATCTAGCTGGTCTGTCATAATATAATAGAGACAGTAGATCTAGCTGGTCTGTCATAATATAATAGAGACAGTAGATCTAGCTGGTCTGTCATAATATAATAGAGACAGTAGATCTAGCTGGTCTGTCATAATATAATAGAGACAGTAGATCTAGCTGGTCTGTCTAATAATTAATAGAGACAGTAGATCTAGCTGGTCTGTCATAATTAATAGAGACAGTAGATCTAGCTGGTCTGTCATAATATAATAGAGACAGTAGATCTAGCTGGTCTGTCATAATATAATAGAGACAGTAGATCTAGCTGGTCTGTCATAATATATATAGAGACAGTAGATCTAGCTGGTCTGTCATATATATAATAGAGACAGTAGATCTAGCTGGTCTGTCATAATATAATAGAGACAGTAGATCTAGCTGGTCTGTCATAATATAATAGAGACAGTAGATCTAGCTGGTCTGTCATAATATAATAGAGACAGTAGATCTAGCTGGTCTGTCATATTATAATAGAGACAGTAGATCTAGCTGGTCTGTCATAATATAATAGAGACAGTAGATCTAGCTGGTCTGTCATAATATAATAGAGACAGTAGATCTAGCTGGTCTGTCATAATATAATAGAGACAGTAGATCTAGCTGGTCTGTCATAATATAATAGAGACAGTAGATCTAGCTGGTCTGTCATAATATAATAGAGACAGTAGATCTAGCTGGTCTGTCATAATATAATAGAGACAGTAGATCTAGCTGGTCTGTCATATTATAATAGAGACAGTAGATCTAGCTGGTCTGTCATATATAATAGAGACAGTAGATCTAGCTGGTCTGTCATAATATAATAGAGACAGTAGATCTAGCTGGTCTGTCATAATATAATAGAGACAGTAGATCTAGCTGGTCTGTCATAATATAATAGAGACAGTAGATCTAGCTGGTCTGTCATATAATAGAGACAGTAGATCTAGCTGGTCTGTCATAATATAATAGAGACAGTAGATCTAGCTGGTCTGTCATAATATAATAGAGACAGTAGATCTAGCTGGTCTGTCATAATATAATAGAGACAGTAGATCTAGCTGGTCTGTCATAATTAATAGAGACAGTAGATCTAGCTGGTCTGTCATAATATAATAGAGACAGTAGATCTAGCTGGTCTGTCATATTATAATAGAGACAGTAGATCTAGCTGGTCTGTCATAATATAATAGAGACAGTAGATCTAGCTGGTCTGTCATAATATAATAGAGACAGTAGATCTAGCTGGTCTGTCATAATATAATAGAGACAGTAGATCTAGCTGGTCTGTCATAATATAATAGAGACAGTAGATCTAGCTGGTCTGTCATAATATAATAGAGACAGTAGATCTAGCTGGTCTGTCATATTATAATAGAGACAGTAGATCTAGCTGGTCTGTCATATTATATAGAGACAGTAGATCTAGCTGGTCTGTCATAATATAATAGAGACAGTAGATCTAGCTGGTCTGTCATATATAATAGAGACAGTAGATCTAGCTGGTCTGTCATATATAATAGAGACAGTAGATCTAGCTGTCTGTCATATTATAATAGAGACAGTAGATCTAGCTGGTCTGTCATATATAATAGAGACAGTAGATCTAGCTGGTCTGTCATAATATAATAGAGACAGTAGATCTAGCTGGTCTGTCATAATATAATAGAGACTAGATCTAGCTGGTCTGTCATATAATAGAGACAGTAGATCTAGCTGGTCTGTCATATATAATAGAGACAGTAGATCTAGCTGGTCTGTCATAATAAATAGAGACAGTAGATCTAGCTGGTCTGTCATAATATAATAGAGACAGTAGATCTAGCTGGTCTGTCATATTATAATAGAGACAGTAGATCTAGCTGGTCTGTCATAATTATAATAGAGACAGTAGATCTAGCTGTCTGTCATAATATATAGAGACAGTAGATCTAGCTGGTCTGTCATATTATAATAGAGACAGTAGATCTAGCTGGTCTACTGTCTGTAATTAAATAGAGACAGTAGATCTAGCTGTCTGTCATATTATAATAGAGACAGTAGATCTAGCTGGTCTGTCATAATATAATAAGACAGTAGATCTACTGTCTCTATTAATATAATAGAGACAGTAGATCTACTGTCTGTCTATATATAGAGACAGCTAGATCTACTGTCTCATATTATATAGAGACAGTAGATCTAGCTGTCTGTCATAATATTATAGAGACAGTAGATCTACTGGTCTGTTATATTATAATAGAGACAGTAGATCTAGCTGTCTGTCATAATATAATAGAGACAGTAGATCTACTGTCTCTCATATATAATAGAGACAGTAGATCTAGCTTCTGTCATTTATAATAGAGACAGTAGATCTAGCTGTCTGTCATAATATAATAGAGACAGTAGATCTACTGTCTGTCATAATATAATAGAGACGTAGATCTACTGTCTGTCATAATATATAGAGACAGCTAGATCTACTGTCTGTCATAATATAATAGAGACAGCTAGATCTACTGTCTCATATTATATATAGAGACAGCTAGATCTACTGTCTCTTTATAATATGACAGACCAGCTAGATCTACTGTCTCTATAATATAATGAGACAGCTAGATCTACTGTCTATTATAATAATAGAGACAGCTAGATCTACTGTCTGTCATATTATAATAGAGACAGTAGATCTACTGTCTATTATAATATGACAGACCAGCTAGATCTACTGTCTCTATTATAATATGACAGACCAGCTAGATCTACTGTCTCTATTATATTATGACAGACCAGCTAGATCTACTGTCTCTATTATATATGACAGACCAGCTAGATCTACTGTCTCTATTATATTATGACAGACCAGCTAGATCTACTGTCTCTATTATATTATGACAGACCAGCTAGATCTACTGTCTCTATTATATTATGACAGACCAGCTAGATCTACTGTCTCTATTATATTATGACAGACCAGCTAGATCTACTGTCTCTATTATATATGACAGACCAGCTAGATCTACTGTCTCTATTATATTATGACAGACCAGCTAGATCTACTGTCTCTATTATATTATGACAGACCAGCTAGATCTACTGTCTCTATTATATTATGACAGACCAGCTAGATCTACTGTCTCTATTATAATATGACAGACCAGCTAGATCTACTGTCTCTATTATAATATGACAGACCAGCTAGATCTACTGTCTCTATATATTATGACAGACCAGCTAGATCTACTGTCTCATATATATGATGACAGACCAGCTAGATCTACTGTCTCTATTATATTATGACAGACCAGCTAGATCTACTGTCTCTATTATATATGACAGACAGCTAGATCTACTGTCTCTATTATATTATGACAGACCAGCTAGATCTACTGTCTCTATTATATTATGACAGACCAGCTAGATCTACTGTCTCTATTATATTATGACAGACCAGCTAGATCTACTGTCTCTATTATAATATGACAGACCAGCTAGATCTACTGTCTCTATTATAATATGACAGACCAGCTAGACCAGCTAGATCTACTGTCTCTATTATATGACAGACCAGCTAGATCTACTGTCTCTATTATATTATGACAGACCAGCTAGATCTACTGTCTCTATTATAATTACAGACCAGCTAGATCTACTGTCTCTATTATAATATGACAGACCAGCTACTACTGTCTCTATTATATTATGACAGACCAGCTAGATCTACTGTCTCTATTATATTATGACAGACCAGCTAGATCTACTGTCTCTATTATAATTGACAGACCAGCTAGATCTACTGTCTCTATTATAATGACAGACCAGCTAGATCTACTGTCTCTATTATATTATGACAGACCAGCTAGATCTACTGTCTCTATTATATTATGACAGACCAGCTAGATCTACTGTCTCTATTATATTATGACAGACCAGCTAGATCTACTGTCTCTATTATATTATGACAGACCAGCTAGATCTACTGTCTCTATTATATTATGACAGACCAGCTAGATCTACTGTCTCTATTATATTATGACAGACCAGCTAGATCTACTGTCTCTATTATATTATGACAGACCAGCTAGATCTACTGTCTCTATTATATATGACAGACCAGCTAGATCTACTGTCTCTATTATATTATGACAGACCAGCTAGATCTACTGTCTCTATTATATTATGACAGACCAGCTAGATCTACTGTCTCTATTATATTATGACAGACCAGCTAGATCTACTGTCTCTATTATATTATGACAGACCAGCTAGATCTACTGTCTCTATTATATTATGACAGACCAGCTAGATCTACTGTCTCTATTATATTATGACAGACCAGCTAGATCTACTGTCTCTATTATAATATGACAGACCAGCTAGATCTACTGTCTCTATTATATTATGACAGACCAGCTAGATCTACTGTCTCTATTATATTATGACAGACCAGCTAGATCTACTGTCTCTATTATATTATGACAGACCAGCTAGATCTACTGTCTCTATTATATTATGACAGACCAGCTAGATCTACTGTCTCTATTATATTATGACAGACCAGCTAGATCTACTGTCTCTATTATATGACAGACCAGCTAGATCTACTGTCTCTATTATATTATGACAGACCAGCTAGATCTACTGTCTCTATTATATTATGACAGACCAGCTAGATCTACTGTCTCTATTATATTATGACAGACCAGCTAGATCTACTGTCTCTATTATATTATGACAGACCAGCTAGATCTACTGTCTCTATTATATAACAGACCAGCTAGATCTACTGTCTCTATTATATTATGACAGACCAGCTAGATCTACTGTCTCTATTATATTATGACAGACCAGCTAGATCTACTGTCTCTATTATATTATGACAGACCAGCTAGATCTACTGTCTCTATTATATTATGACAGACCAGCTAGATCTACTGTCTCTATTATATTATGACAGACCAGCTAGATCTACTGTCTCTATTATATTATGACAGACCAGCTAGATCTACTGTCTCTATTATATTATGACAGACCAGCTAGATCTACTGTCTCTATTATATTATGACAGACCAGCTAGATCTACTGTCTCTATTATATTATGACAGACCAGCTAGATCTACTGTCTCTATTATATTATGACAGACCAGCTAGATCTACTGTCTCTATTATATATGACAGACCAGCTAGATCTACTGTCTCTATTATATTATGACAGACCAGCTAGATCTACTGTCTCTATTATATTATGACAGACCAGCTAGATCTACTGTCTCTATTATATATGACAGACCAGCTAGATCTACTGTCTCTATTATATTATGACAGACCAGCTAGATCTACTGTCTCTATTATATTATGACAGACCAGCTAGATCTACTGTCTCTATTATATTATGACAGACCAGCTAGATCTACTGTCTCTATTATATTATGACAGACCAGCTAGATCTACTGTCTCTATTATATTATGACAGACCAGCTAGATCTACTGTCTCTATTATATTATGACAGACCAGCTAGATCTACTGTCTCTATTATATATGACAGACCAGCTAGATCTACTGTCTCTATTATATTATGACAGACCAGCTAGATCTACTGTCTCTATTATATTATGACAGACCAGCTAGATCTACTGTCTCTATTATATATGACAGACCAGCTAGATCTACTGTCTCTATTATATTATGACAGACCTAGATCTACTGTCTCTATTATATTATGACAGACCAGCTAGATCTACTGTCTCTATTATATTATGACAGACCAGCTAGATCTACTGTCTCTATTATATTATGACAGACCAGCTAGATCTACTGTCTCTATTATATTATGACAGACCAGCTAGATCTACTGTCTCTATTATATTATGACAGACCAGCTAGATCTACTGTCTCTATTATATTATGACAGACCAGCTAGATCTACTGTCTCTATTATATTATGACAGACCAGCTAGATCTACTGTCTCTATTATATTATGACAGACCAGCTAGATCTACTGTCTCTATTATATGACAGACCAGCTAGATCTACTGTCTCTATTATATTATGACAGACCAGCTAGATCTACTGTCTCTATTATATTGACAGACCAGCTAGATCTACTGTCTCTATTATATTATGACAGACCAGCTAGATCTACTGTCTCTATTATATATGACAGACCAGCTAGATCTACTGTCTCTATTATATTATGACAGACCAGCTAGATCTACTGTCTCTATTATATTATGACAGACCAGCTAGATCTACTGTCTCTATTATATTATGACAGACCAGCTAGATCTACTGTCTCTATTATATTATGACAGACCAGCTAGATCTACTGTCTCTATTATATTATGACAGACCAGCTAGATCTACTGTCTCTATTATATTATGACAGACCAGCTAGATCTACTGTCTCTATTATATTATGACAGACCAGCTAGATCTACTGTCTCTATTATATTATGACAGACCAGCTAGATCTACTGTCTCTATTATATATGACAGACCAGCTAGATCTACTGTCTCTATTATATTATGACAGACCAGCTAGATCTACTGTCTCTATTATATTATGACAGACCAGCTAGATCTACTGTCTCTATTATATTATGACAGACCAGCTAGATCTACTGTCTCTATAATATGACAGACCAGCTAGATCTACTGTCTCTATTATTTATGACAGACCAGCTAGATCTACTGTCTCTATTATTATGACAGACCAGCTAGATCTACTGTCTCTATTATATTATGACAGACCAGCTAGATCTACTGTCTCTATTATATTATGACAGACCAG
>NW_022263496.1:0-5000 GCF_002021735.2 Oncorhynchus kisutch | reverse complement strand
CTAGATCTACTGTCTCTATTATATTATGACAGACCAGCTAGATCTACTGTCTATTATATTATGACAGACCAGCTAGATCTACTGTCTCTATTATATTATGACAGACCAGCTAGATCTACTGTCTCTATTATATTATGACAGACCAGCTAGATCTACTGTCTCTATTATATATGACAGACCAGCTAGATCTACTGTCTCTATTATATTATGACAGACCAGCTAGATCTACTGTCTCTATTATATTATGACAGACCAGCTAGATCTACTGTCTCTATTATATTATGACAGACCAGCTAGATCTACTGTCTCTATTATATTATGACAGACCAGCTAGATCTACTGTCTCTATTATATTATGACAGACCAGCTAGATCTACTGTCTCTATTATATTATGACAGACCAGCTAGATCTACTGTCTCTATTATATTATGACAGACCAGCTAGATCTACTGTCTCTATTATATTATGACAGACCAGCTAGATCTACTGTCTCTATTATATTATGACAGACCAGCTAGATCTACTGTCTCTATTATATGACAGACCAGCTAGATCTACTGTCTCTATTATATTATGATGACAGACCAGCTAGATCTACTGTCTCTATTATATTATGACAGACCAGCTAGATCTACTGTCTCTATTATATTATGACAGACCAGCTAGATCTACTGTCTCTATTATATTATGACAGACCAGCTAGATCTACTGTCTCTATTATATTATGACAGACCAGCTAGATCTACTGTCTCTATTATATTATGACAGACCAGCTAGATCTACTGTCTCTATTATATTATGACAGACCAGCTAGATCTACTGTCTCTATTATATTATGACAGACCAGCTAGATCTACTGTCTCTATTATATATGACAGACCAGCTAGATCTACTGTCTCTATTATATTATGACAGACCAGCTAGATCTACTGTCTCTATTATATTATGACAGACCAGCTAGATCTACTGTCTCTATTATATTATGACAGACCAGCTAGATCTACTGTCTCTATTATAATTGACAGACCAGCTAGATCTACTGTCTCTATTATATTATGACAGACCAGCTAGATCTACTGTCTCTATATAATATTATAGACAATCTAATCTATTATCTATAATTAGATTATATTACTATAAATTAATTTATAGATCTAAATTATTTTACTATAAATAATATCTAGATCTATTCTCTATTATATTTATGACAGACCAGCTAGATCTACTGTCTCTATTATATATGACAGACCAGCTAGATCTACTGTCTCTATTATATTATGACAGACCAGCTAGATCTACTGTCTCTATTATATTATGACAGACCAGCTAGATCTACTGTCTCTATTATATTATGACAGACCAGCTAGATCTACTGTCTCTATTATAATATGACAGACCAGCTAGATCTACTGTCTCTATTATATTATGACAGACCAGCTAGATCTACTGTCTCTATTATATTATGATAGACCAGCAAGATCTACTGTCTCTAATCTATTATGACATACCAGCTAGATCTACTGTCTCTATTATATTATGACAGACCAGCTAGATCTCCTGTCTCTATTATATTATGACAGACCAGCTAGATCTACTGTCTCTATTATATTATGACAGACCAGCTAGATCTACTGTCTCTATTATAATGACAGACCAGCTAGATCTACTGTCTCTATTATATTATGACAGACCACTAGATCTACTGTCTCTATTATATATGACAGACCAGCTAGATCTACTGTCTCTATTATATTATGACAGACCAGCTAGATCTACTGTCTCTATTATATTATGACAGACCAGCTAGATCTACTGTCTCTATTATATATGACAGACCAGCTAGATCTACTGTCTCTATTATATTATGACAGACCAGCTAGATCTACTGTCTCTATTATATATGACAGACCAGCTAGATCTACTGTCTCTATTATATTATGACAGACCAGCTAGATCTACTGTCTCTATTATATTATGACAGACCAGCTAGATCTACTGTCTCTATTATATTATGACAGACCAGCTAGATCTACTGTCTCTATTATATTATGACAGACCAGCTAGATCTACTGTCTCTATTATATTATGACAGACCAGCTAGATCTACTGTCTCTATTATATTATGACAGACCAGCTAGATCTACTGTCTCTATTATATTATGACAGACCAGCTAGATCTACTGTCTCTATTATATTACAGACCAGCTAGATCTACTGTCTCTATTATATTATGACAGACCAGCTAGATCTACTGTCTCTATTATATTATGACAGACCAGCTAGATCTACTGTCTCTATTATAAATGACAGACCAGCTAGATCTACTGTCTCTATTATATTATGACAGACCAGCTAGATCTACTGTCTCTATTATATTATGACAGACCAGCTAGATCTACTGTCTCTATTATATTATGACAGACCAGCTAGATCTACTGTCTCTATTATATTATGACAGACCAGCTAGATCTACTGTCTCTATTATATTATGACAGACCAGCTAGATCTACTGTCTCTATTATATTATGACAGACCAGCTAGATCTACTGTCTCTATTATATGACAGACCAGCTAGATCTACTGTCTCTATTATATTATGACAGACCAGCTAGATCTACTGTCTCTATTATATTATGACAGACCAGCTAGATCTACTGTCTCTATTATATTATGACAGACCAGCTAGATCTACTGTCTCTATTATATTATGACAGACCAGCTAGATCTACTGTCTCTATTATATTATGACAGACCAGCTAGATCTACTGTCTCTATTATATTATGACAGACCAGCTAGATCTACTGTCTCTATATATAATGACAGACCAGCTAGATCTACTGTCTCTATTATATTATGACAGACCAGCTAGATCTACTGTCTCTATTATATTATGACAGACCAGCTAGATCTACTGTCTCTATTATATATGACAGACCAGCTAGATCTACTGTCTCTATTATATTATGACAGACCAGCTAGATCTACTGTCTCTATTATATTATGACAGACCAGCTAGATCTACTGTCTCTATTATATTATGACAGACCAGCTAGATCTACTGTCTCTATTATATTATGACAGACCAGCTAGATCTCCTGTCTCTATTATATTATGACAGACCAGCTAGATCTACTGTCTCTATATATTATGACAGACCAGCTAGATCTACTGTCTCTATTATATTATGACAGACCAGCTAGATCTACTGTCTCTAATATATTATGACAGACCAGCTAGATCTACTGTCTCTATTATAATTATGACAGACCAGTAGATCTACTGTCTCTATTATATTATGACAGACCAGCTAGATATACTGTCTCTATTATATTATGACAGACAGCTAGATCTACTGTCTCTATTATATTATGACAGACCAGCTAGATCTACTGTCTCTATTATATTATGACAGACCAGCTAGATCTACTGTCTCTATTATATTATGACAGACCAGCTAGATCTACTGTCTCTATTATATTATGACAGACCAGCTAGATCTACTGTCTCTATTATATTATGACAGACCAGCTAGATCTACTGTCTCTATTATATTATGACAGACCAGCTAGATCTACTGTCTCTAATTAATTATGACAGCCAGCTAGATCTACTGTCTCTATTATAATTATGGACAGACCAGCTAGATCTACTGTCTCTATTATATTATGACAGACCAGCTAGATCTACTGTCTCTATTATATTATGACAGACCAGCTAGATCTACTGTCTCTATTATATTATGACAGACCAGCTAGATCTACTGTCTCTATTATATTATGACAGACCAGCTAGATCTACTGTCTCTATTATATATGACAGACCAGCTAGATCTACTGTCTCTATTATATTATGACAGACCAGCTAGATCTACTGTCTCTATATATTATGACAGACCAGCTAGATCTACTGTCTCTATTATATTACAGACCAGCTAGATCTACTGTCTCTATTATATTATGACAGACCAGCTAGATCTACTGTCTCTATTATATATGACAGACCAGCTAGATCTACTGTCTCTATTATATTGACAGACCAGCTAGATCTACTGTCTCTATTATATATGACAGACCAGCTAGATCTACTGTCTCTATTATATTATGACAGACCAGCTAGATCTACTGTCTCTATTATATTATGACAGACCAGCTAGATCTACTGTCTCTATTATATTATGACAGACCAGCTAGATCTACTGTCTCTATTATATTATGACAGACCAGCTAGATCTACTGTCTCTATTATATTATGATAGACCAGCTAGATCTACTGCCTCAATTATAATATGACAGACCAGCTAGATCTACTGTCTCTATTATATTATGACAGACCAGCAAGATATACTGTCTCTAATATATTATGACAGACCAGCTAGATCTACTGTCTCTATTATATTATGACAGACCAGCTAGATCTCCTGTCTCTATTATATTATGATAGACCAGCAGATCTACTGTCTCTATTATATTATGACAGACAAGCTAAATCTACTGTCTCTATTATATTATGGCAGACCACCTAGAGCAACTGTCTCTAATATATTATGACAGACCAGATAGATCTACTGTCTCTATTATAATATGACAGACCAGTTAGATCTACTGTCTCAATTATATTATGACAGAGCAGCAAGATATACTGTCTCTATTATATTATGACAGGCCAGCTAGATCTACTGTCTCTATTATATTATGACAGACCAGCTAGATCTCCTGTCTCTATTATATTATGACAGAGCAGCAAGATATACTGTCTCTATTATATTATGACAGACCAGCTAGATCTACTGTCTCTATTATAATATGACAGACCATTAAACTGGATGAACAGATGTGTGCTTAGCTCTGAATCTGTATGGTACTTCATTCCCTGTCATATATTTATAAAATGGGGTTGTCTTCAATTTTTTTTGTGGATGTGCAATTATTCTCCAGCAAAATTACCCATCAAACTGTCCGAGTTTCATGAACAAGCCCTTTTATCCTGGAAACTATGTTA
>NW_022263495.1:77500-125000 GCF_002021735.2 Oncorhynchus kisutch | reverse complement strand
TTAGACTGAGAGAGAGATGCTGTTAACATGTACAGGGTCAGTTTAGACTGAGAGAGAGATGCTGTAACATGAACAGGGTCAGTTTAGACTGAGAGAGAGATGCTGTTAACATGAACAGGGTCCGTTTAGACTGAGAGAGAGAGAGATGCTGTTAACATGAACAGGGTCAGTTTAGACTGAGAGAGAGAGAGATGCTGTAACATGAACAGGGTCAGTTTAGACTGAGAGAGATGCTGTTAACATGTACAGGGTCAGTTTAGACTGAGAGAGATGCTGTAACATGAACAGGGTCAGTTTAGACTGAGAGAGATGCTGTTAACATGAACAGGGTCAGTTTAGACTGAGAGAGATGCTGTAACATGAACAGGGTCAGTTTAGACTGAGAGAGATGCTGTTAACATGTACAGGGTCAGTTTAGACTGAGAGAGAGATGCTGTTAACATGTACAGGGTCAGTTTAGACTGAGAGAGAGAGAGATGCTGTAACATGAACAGGGTCAGTTTAGACTGAGAGAGAGAGAGAGATGCTGTTAACATGTACAGGGTCAATTTAGACTGAGAGAGAGAGAGATGCTGTTAACATGAACAGGGTCAGTTTAGACTGAGAGAGAGAGAGATGCTGTTAACATGAACAGGGTCAGTTTAGACTGAGAGAGAGAGAGATGCTGTAACATGAACAGGGTCAGTTTAGACTGAGAGAGAGAGAGATGCTGTTAACATGTACAGGGTCAGTTTAGACTGAGAGAGAGAGAGGTGCTGGTAACATGTACAGGGTCAGTTTAGACTGAGAGAGAGAGAGATGCTGTAACATGAACAGGGTCAGTTTAGACTGAGAGAGAGATGCTGTTAACATGTACAGGGTCAGTTTAGACTGAGAGAGTGATGCTGTTAACATGTACAGGGTCAGTTTAGACTGAGAGAGAGAGAGATGCTGTTAACATGAACAGGGTCAGTTTAGACTGAGAGAGAGAGAGATGCTGTTAACATGAACAGGGTCAGTTTAGACTGAGAGAGAGATGCTGTTAACATGAACAGGGTCAGTTTAGACTGAGAGAGAGAGAGATGCTGTTAACATGAACAGGGTCAGTTTAGACTGAGAGAGAGATGCTCTAACTTGCACAGGGTCAGTAAGTCTTTATCTGCACTAGATCATCCAACAGCGTCCTACGTATTCCATATATTTTATATAAGAAGAAGAAGACTCGTATCATTCCCCCCGTCACCTGCAGCCGGCCGTCCGTAACGACGAGGAGCTGAAAAAACTGCTCGGCGGTGTGACCGTCCCTCAGGGCGGTGTGACCATCCCTCAGGGCAGTGTGACCATCCCTCAGGGCAGTGTGACCATCCCTCAGGGCAGTGTGACCATCCCTCAGGGTGGTGTGACCATCCCTCAGGGCAGTGTGACCATCCCTCAGGGCAGTGTGACCGGTGTGACCATCCCTCAGGGCAGTGTGACCATCCCTCAGGGTGGTGTGACCATCCCTCAGGGCGGTGTGACCATCCCTCAGGGTGGTGTGACCATCCCTCAGAGTGGTGTGACCATCCCTCAGGGTGGTGTGACCGGTGTGACCATCCCTCAGGGTGGTGTGACCATCCCTCAGGGTGGTGTGACCATCCCTCAGGGCGGTGTGACCATCCCTCAGGGTGGTGTGACCATCCCTCAGAGTGGTGTGACCATCCCTCAGGGCGGTGTGACCATACCTCAGGGTGGTGTGACCATCCCTCAGAGTGGTGTGACCATCCCTCAGGGTGGTGTGACCATCCGTCAGGGCGGTGTGACCATCCCTCAGGGTGGTGTGACCATCCCTCAGGGTGGTGTGACCGGTGTGACCATCCCTCAGGGTGGTGTGACCATCCCTCAGGGTGGTGTGACCATCCCTCAGGGTGGTGTGACCATCCCTCAGGGCGGTGTGACCATCCGTCAGGGTGGTGTGACCGGTGTGACCATCCCTCAGGGTGGTGTGACCATCCCTCAGGGTGGTGTGACCATCCCTCAGGGTGGTGTGACCATCCCTCAGGGCGGTGTGACCATCCCTCAGGGCGGTGTGACCATCCCTCAGGGTGGTGTGACCATCCCTCAGGGCGGTGTGACCATCCCTCAGGGTGGTGTGACCATCCCTCAGAGTGGTGTGACCATCCCTCAGGGTGGTGTGACCGGTGTGACCATCCCTCAGGGTGGTGTGACCATCCCTCAGGGCGGTGTGACCATCCCTCAGGGCGGTGTGACCATCCCTCAGGGTGGTGTGACCATCCCTCAGGGTGGTGTGACCATCCCTCAGGGTGGTGTGCAGCCAGACATCCAGGCAGTGCTGCTCCCCAAGAAGACCGAGAAGGCCATCAAGGCCAAGTAAATTCGTTACTGCGGCTTCAACTTCACGACTCAACCCCCCCAAAGGCTCTTTTAATCACAGACTGGACGGTTTTATCTCCATCTCTTCATTCACAGACTCAATCATGGACACTCTTACTGACAGTTATGTCTGCTTCCTGTGACGTTTTGTTGTCTCTACCTTCTTGTTGTGTTGCTACCATGTTGTGCTACTACCATGTTGTGCTACTACCATGTTGTGCTACTACCATGTTGTGCTACTACCATGTTGTGCTACTACCATGTTGTGCTACTACCATGTTGCGCTACTACCATGTTGTGCTACTACCATGTTGTGCTACTACCATGTTGTGCTACTACCATGTTGTGCTACTACCATGTTCTTTATGTAGTGTTGTGGTGTCTATATGTAGTGTTGTGGTGTCTATATGTAGTGTTGTGGTGTCTATATGTAGTGTTGTGGTGTCTATATGTAGTGTTGTGGTGTCTATATGTAGTGTTGTGGTGTCTATATGTAGTGTTGTGGTGTCTATATGTAGTGTTGTGGTGTCTATATGTAGTGTTGTGGTGTCTATATGCAGTGTTGTGGTGTCTATATGTAGTGTTGTGGCGTCTATATGTAGTGGCGTGGTGTCTATATGTAGTGTTGTGGTGTCTATATGTAGTGTTGTGGTGTCTATACGTAGTGTTGTGGTGTCTATATGTAGTGTTGTGGTGTCTATATGTAGTGTTGTGTTGTCTATATGTAGTGATGAATACAGATTATGACCAATGCCTTGAGAGGAAGCAGGGACATATACAGAGATATATATGATAAAAGGTTAATAAAAACATTATAGAATAAATAACCACCTATTCACAGAAACCCCCTCACAGTCACACATAGACACGCATATAGTAGCAGTAGTATAGTAGTAGTAGTATAGTAGTAGTAGTATGGTAGTAGTATAGTAGTAGTAGTATGGTAGTAGTATAGTAGTAGTAGTAGTATGGTAGTAGTATAGTAGCCGTAGTATAGTAGTAGTAGTAGTAGTAGTAGTAGTATAGTAGCAGTAGTATAATAATAAATAAATAACCACCTATTCACAGAAACCCCCTCACAGTCACACATAGACACGCATATAGTAGCAGTAGTATAGTAGTAGTAGTATAGTAGTAGTAGTATGGTAGTAGTATAGTAGTAGTAGTAGTATGGTAGTAGTATAGTAGCCGTAGTATAGTAGTAGTAGTAGTATGGTAGTAGTATAGTAGCAGTAGTATAATAATTAATAAATAACCACCTATTCACAGAAACCCCCTCACAGTCACACATAGACACGCATATAGTAGCAGTAGTATAGTAGTAGTAGTATAGTAGTAGTAGTATAGTAGTAGTAGTAGTAGTAGTAGTAGTAGTATAGTAGTAGTATAGTAGCAGTAGTATAATAATTAATAAATAACCACCTATTCACAGAAACCCCCTCACAGTCACACATAGACACGCATGTAGTAGCAGTAGTATAGTAGTAGTAGTAGTATGGTAGTAGTATAGTAGTAGTAGTATAGTAGTAGTAGTAGTATGGTAGTAGTATAGTAGCAGTAGTATAGTAGTAGTAGTAGTATGGTAGTAGTATAGTAGCAGTAGTATAATAATTAATAAATAACCACCTATTCACAGAAACCCCCTCACAGTCACACATAGACACGCATGTAGTAGCAGTAGTATAGTAGTAGTAGTAGTATGGTAGTAGTAGTAGTAGTAGTAGTAATAGTAGTATAGCAGTAGTAGTAGTATAGTAGTAGTAGTATAGTAGTAGTAGTATAGTAGTAGTAGTATAGTAGTAGTAGTAGTAGTATAGTAGTAGTAGTATAGTAGCAGTATAGTAGTAGTAGTATAGTAGCAGTAGTAGTAGTAGTAGTAGTATAGTAGTAGTAGTATAGTAGTATAATAATAAATAAATAACCACCTATTCACAGAAACCCCCTCACAACCACACATAGACACGCATGTAGTAGTAGTAGTATAGTAGTAGTAGTAGTAGTATGGTAGTAGTAGTAGTAGTAGTAGTAGTATAGTAGTAGTATAGTAGTATAATAATAAATCAATAACCACCTATTCACAGAAACCCCCTCACAGTCACACACAGACAAGCATATAGTAGAAGTAGTATAGTAGTAGTAGTATAGTAGTAGTAGTATAGTAGTAGTAGTAGTATGGTAGTAGTAGTAGTATGGTAGTAGTAGTAGTAGTAGTAGTAGTAGTAGTAGTAGTGGTATAGTAGTAGTATAGCAGTAGTGACAGCAGTAGTAATGGTAGTAATAGTAGTAGTAGTAGCAGTAGTAGTGGTAGACGTATAGTAGTAGCAGTAGTAGTACAGTAGTAGTAGTATAGTAGTAGTAGTATAGTAGTATAATAATAAATAAATAACCACCTATTCACAGAAACCCCCTCACAGTCACACATAGACAAGCATATAGTAGTAGTAGTATAGTAGTAGTAGTAGTAGTGGTATAGTAGTAGTATAGCAGTAGTGACAGCAGTAGTAATGGTAGTAATAGTAGTAGTAGTAGCAGTAGTAGTGGTAGACGTATAGTAGTAGCAGTAGTAGTACAGTAGTAGTAGTATAGCAGTAGTAGACGTTTAGTAGTAGTAGTAGTAGTAGTAGTAGTAGTAGTAGCAGTATAGTAGTAGTAGTAATGGTAGTAATAGTAGTAGTAGTAGTACTAGTGGTAGACGTATAGTAGTAGCAGTATAGTAGTAGTAGTATAGTAGTACAATAATAAATAAATAACCACCTATTCACAGAAACCCCCTCACAGTCACACATAGACAAGCATATAGTAGAAGTAGTATAGTAGTAGTAGTAGTAGTAGTAGTGGTATAGTAGTAGTATAGCAGTAGTGACAGCAGTAGTAATGGTAGTAATAGTAGTAGTAGTAGCAGTAGTAGTGGTAGACGTATAGTAGTAGCAGTAGTAGTACAGTAGTAGTAGTATAGCAGTAGTAGACGTTTAGTAGTAGTAGTAGTAGTAGCAGTAGTAGCAGAAGTAGTAGTGACAGCAGTAGTAATGGTAGTAGTAGTAGTAGTAGTAGTAGTAGTAGTACTAGTGGTAGACATATAGTAGTAGCAGTAGTAGTAGTAGTAGTAGTAGAAGCAGAAGTAGTAGTGAAGGCAGTAGTAGTAGTATTAGTAGCAGAAGTAGTAGTGACAGTAGTAGTAGTAGTAGTAGTAGTACTAGTAGCAGAAGTAGTAGTGACAGCAGTAGTAATGGTAGTAGTTGTAGTAGTAGTAGTATAGTAGTAGTATAGTAGTAGTACAGTAGTAGTAGAAGTAGTAGCAGCACAGTCGTAGTATGGTAGTAGTAGTAGTATAGTAGTAGTAGTGGTAGTGGTAGTAGTAATATTAGTAGTAGTTGTAGTAGTATAGTAGTAGTAATAGTAGTAGTAGTAGTAGTACTAGTAGTACTAGTAGCAAAAGTAGTAGTGGCAGCAGTAGTAATGATAGTAGTAGTAGTAATAGTAGTAGTAGTTGTAGTAGTATAGTAGTAGTAGTGGTAGTAGTAGTAGTAATAGTAGTAGTAGTTGTAGTAGTATAGTAGTAGTAGTGGTAGTAGTAGTAGTAGTAATAGTAGTAGTAGTTGTAGTAGTATATTAGTAGTTTAGTAGTAGTAGTAGTAGTAGTAGTAGTAGTACTAGTAGCAGAAGTAGTAGTGACAGCAGCAGTAATGGTAGTAGTAGCAGTAGTAGTAGTAGTAACAGAAGTAGTAGTGACAGCAGTAGTAATGGTAGTAGTAGTAGTAATAGTAGTAGTAGTTGTAGTTGTAGTAGTATAGTAGTAGTATAGTAGTAGTAGTAGTAATAGTAGTAGTAGTAGTAGTAGTAGTTGTAGTAGTATAGTAGTAGTAGTGGTAGTAATAGTAGTAGTAGTAGTAGTTGTAGTAGTATAGTAGTAGTAGTTGTAGTAGTATAGTAGTAGTAGTAGTAGTAGTAGTAGTAGTAGTAGTAGTAGTAGTAGTAGTAGTAGCAGAAGTAGTAGTGACAGCAGTAGTAATGGTAGTCGTAGTAGTATTGGAGTAGTAGTATAGTTGTATACTGTGAACAAACTTTCCTCTGCAAAACTCCAACCTCAATGATAACGAAGGTGGAGGGTTGTGTCTAAAATGACTCCCTTTCCCCCATATAGTGCACTAGCTTTCAACCGGGGCCCATCGTGATATAGGGTGCCATTTTGGACACATACCCAGGTCTGCAGGAGACAGTATTGTCCATTGAAGCCTGTCTGCTTCCTAACATTGAGGGTAATGTTTATAGCAGGTGAACCTACCCCCCAGGCCATTTGGGATGGGATTTAATTGGAACTATATAGGAGTAGCAATATAAATGTTCTCTCAACCTGGGGTTCTAAGAACCACAGAAAACTACACAATCCAAGATCACAGACAAACGAGTGGTGAAGCAATAGATATTTCAGACAATGCCCTGAAGTCAGGATGGAAATTATTTCCTTCCATCCCTGGTCGGAAAATCTATTTTTAGGTGAAGCAACCATTTTACACACAGTTTTCCAAAATGGATGCTTTGGTTCTTGTTTGGGGGTTTGTTTCCCTGTGGGGTTCGAGGAAGGGACCCACCTCTCATCTCTCACTGACTGGAAGAGAGACTGCTGTTATGAACAGGAAAATAAGAGGTCTGACCAGAAGATAGACTGCTGTTATGAACAGGAAGTTAAGAGGTCTGACCAGAAGATAGACTGCTGCTATGAACAGGAAGAGGTCTGACCAGAAGATAAACTGCTGTTATGAACAGGAAGAGGTCTGACTGAAGATAGACTGCTGTTATGAACAGGAAGATAAGAGGTCTGACTGAAGATAGACTGCTGTTATGAACAGGAAGATAAGAGGTCTGGCCGGAAGATAGACTACCAGTAAAGATTGCACCTAAATCAACAATTTATCGGATCATCAAGGAGAGCGGTTCAATTGTTGTGAAGAAGGCTTCAGGGCGCCCAAGAAAGTCCAGCAAGCGCCAGAATCTCCTCCTGAAGTTGATTCAGCTGCGGGATCGGGGCACCACCAGCACAGAGCTTGCTCAGGAATGGCAGCAGGCAGGTGTGGTGCATCTGAATGCACAGTGAGGAGAAGACTTTTGGAGGATGGCCTGGTGTCAAGAAGGGCAGCGAAGAAGCCACTTCTCTCCAGGAAAAACTTCAGGAACAGACTGATATTCTGCAAAAGGTACAGGGATTAGACTGCTGAGGACTGGGGTAAAGTCATTTTCTCTGCTAAATCCCCTTTCCGATTGTTTGGGGCATCTGGAAAAAAAGCTTGTCTGGAGAAGACAAGGTGAGCGCTACCATCAGTCCTGTGTCATGCCAACAGTAAAGCGTCCTGAGACCATTCATGTGTGGGGTTGCTTCTCAGCCAAGGGAGTGTCTTGCCTAAGAACACAGCCATGAATAAAGAATGGTACCAACACATCCTCCGAGAGCAACTTCTCCCAACCATCCAGGAACAGTTTGGTGATGAACAATGGCTTTTCCAGCATGATGGAGCACCTTGCCATAAGGCAAAAGTGATAACTAAGTGGCTCGGGGAACAAAATATCGATATTCTGGATCCATGGCCAGGAAACTCCCCAGACCTTAATCCCATTGAGAACTTGTGGTCAACCCTCAAGAGGCGGTTGGACAAACAAAACCCCACAAATTCTGACAAACTCCAAGCATTGATTTTGCAAGAATGGGCTGCCATCAGTCAAGATGTGGCCCAGAAGTTAATTGACAGCGTGCCAGGGCGGATTGCAAAGGTCTTGAAAAAGAAGGGTCAACACTACAAATATTGACTCTTTGCATCAACTTCATGTAATTGTCAATAAAAGCCTTTGACACTTATGAAATGCTTGTAATTATACTTCAGTATTCCATAGTAACTTCTGACAAAAATATCTAAAGACACTGAAGCAGCAAACTTTGTGGAAATTAATATTTGTATTATTCTGAAAACTTTTGGCCACGACTGTAGTGTCTTTTGTTTTCGTGCCCTTCTCAGTCCCCTTGTCGACCAAGCGTCATACCGGTTTAGCCCACTAGGGCACATCCCCTATCATTTCCCTGTAACCGTATCTACTGTTTGTTTGTTTTGCATTTCATAGTGAAGACTGGGTTCGTGCAGATAACCAACAATTTATGATGTTTGGAATGAGACTAACGTGAGGTAAAGAATAATTCATTAATTAGAAGACTAATTGATCAGATATTAAAATATCTGAAAAGTTCTATTAGTAACGTTTTCCTTGGTGCCCCGACTTCCTAGTTAATTACATTTACATGATTAGTTTAATCACGTAATAATAATTACAGAGAATTGATTTATAAAATAACAGTCTCCAATTTAATGATGCCAAAGACACGACACCATGTTAATTTGACTTATTTGACTATTCACTGCGTATTTTTAATATATATATTTTTTTAACTCTGCATTGCATAGGTGATGAGAGGACAGGAAATGTGAGGAGAGGAGAGGAGAGGAGAGGAGATGAGAGGACAGGAAATGTGAGGAGAAGAGAAGAGAAGAGAAGAGAGGAGAGGAGAGGAGAGGAGAGGAGAGGAGAGGAGAGGAGAGGAGAGGAGAGGAGAGGAGAGGAGAGGAGAGGAGAGGAGAGGAGAGGAGAGGAGAGGAGAGGAGAGGAAATGTGAGGAAATGTGAGGAGAGGAGAGGAGAGGAGATGAGAGGACAGGACAGGAAATGTGAGGAGAAGAGAAGAGAGTAGAGTAGAGTAGAGGAGAGGAGAGGAGAGGAGAGGAGAGGAGAGGAGAGGAGAGGAGAGGAGAGGAAGAAGAGAGGAGGAGGAGGAGGAGAAAGGAGAGGAGAGGAGAGGAGAGGAGAGGAGAGGAGAGGAGAGGAGAGGAGAGGAGAGGAGAGGAGAGGAGAGGAGAGGAGAGGAGAGGAGAGGAGGAGAAAGGAGAGAGGAGAGGAGAAGATGAGAAGAGAGGAGAGGAGGAGAAGAGGAAGAGGAGAGGAGAGGAGGAGAATTCTAACTCAGAGTGGCAGGCAAGTCCGTGACAGAGGAGAAGGAAAGGGACCAGGAATGCATCCGAAATGGCACCCTAATCCCTGTATAGTGCGCTACTGTTGACCAGTACCATTTGGGACTCAGAGCAGGGTACAGGCTGGAGGAAACGCCTGAGCAGGGAATGCTCCACAGAGCTGCCAAGCTGAAAACACAGCGTGACAGAGCCAGCAAGGGCAAGACATAACACTTACACAGTCCAGGAAGCTGCACCAGAGGACTAGGGACCGTTATCGCACAGTAGCAATGTGAGGTTATTCTAGAAAAGTAGCAAGGTGAGGTTATAACACAGTCACAAGGTGGGGTTATAACACAGTAGCAAGGTGAGGTTATAACACAGTCACAAGGTGAGGTTATAACACAGTCACAAGGTGAGGTTATTCTAGAACAGTAACAAGGTGAGGTTATAACACAGTAACAAGGTGAGGTTATAACACAGTAACAAGGTGAGGTTATAACACAGTAACAAGGTGAGGTTATAACACAGTAACACGGTGAGGTTATAACACAGTAACACGGTGAGGTTATAACACAGTAACAAGGTGAGGTTATAACACAGTAACAAGGTGAGGTTATAACACAGTAACAAGGTGAGGTTATTCTAGAACAGTAACAAGGTGAGGTTATAACACAGTAACAAGGTGAGGTTATTCTAGAAAAGTAGCAAGGTGAGGTTATAACACAGTAACAAGGTGAGGTTATAACACAGTAACAAGGTGAGGTTATAACACAGTAACAAGGTGAGGTTATAACACAGTACCAAGGTGAGGTTATAACACAGTAACAAGTTGAGGTTATAACACAGGAACAAGGTGAGGTTATAACACAGTAACAAGGTGAGAATATTCTAGAACAGTAACAAGGTGAGGTTATAACACAGTACCAAGGTGAGGTTATAACACAGTAACAAGGTGAGGTTATAACACAGTAACAAGGTGAGGTTATAACACAGTACCAAGGTGAGGTTATAACACAGTAACAAGGTGAGGTTATAACACAGTAACAAGGTGAGGTTATTCTAGAACAGTAACAAGGTGAGGTTATAACACAGTAACAAGGTGAGGTTATAACACAGGAACAAGGTGAGGTTCTTCTAGAACAGTAACAAGGTGAGGTTATAACACAGTACCAAGGTGAGGTTATAACACAGTAACAAGGTGAGGTTATAACACAGTACCAAGGTGAGGTTATAACACAGTAACAAGGTGAGGTTATAACACAGTAACAATCTGAGGTTATAACACAGTAACAAGGTGAGGTTATAACACAGTAACAAGGTGAGGTTATAACACAGTAACAAGGTGAGGTTATAACACAGTAACAAGGTGAGGTTATAACACAGTAACAAGGTGAGGTTATAACACAGTAACACGGTGAGGTTATAACACAGTAACAAGGTGAGGTTATAACACAGTAACAAGGTGAGGTTATAACACAGTAACAAGGTGAGGTTATAACACAGTAACAAGGTGAGGTTATAACACAGTAACAAGGTGAGGTTATAACACAGGAACAAGGTGAGGTTATAACACAGTAACAAGGCGAGGTTATTCTACAACAGTAACAAGGTGAGGTTATAACACAGTACCAAGGTGAGGTTATAACACAGTAACAAGGTGAGGTTATAACACAGTAACAAGGTGAGGTTATAACACAGTACCAAGGTGAGGTTATAACACAGTAACAAGGTGAGGTTATAACACAGTAACAAGGTGAGGTTATAACACAGTAACAAGGTGAGGTTAGAACACAGTAACAAGGTGAGGTTATAACACAGTAACAACCTGAGGTTATAACACAGTAACAAGGTGAGGTTATAACACAGTAACAACCTGAGGTTATAACACAGTAACAAGGTGAGGTTATAACACAGTAACAACCTGAGGTTATAACACAGTAACGAGATGCATCTGAGGTGGACAGGATCACCAGGGACTGAAAGTGAAAGCAGGGTTGAGTGTTGACATTAAAGAAGGATAGGAGAGTGGACACAGGGAATCCAGGAAAGACTAATTGAGAAAGAGCCTGGATGCACCCGAGGTAGGAAGGAGGACAAAGGGAGTGCAACAGACAGAATAGGTTGTAGGCTGACTTTTAGAAATACGTGAATTAGGTGTTTTCTGACAGAAATCAAAGCCACGTGTTCATACATCACTGGTTTATGTTTAGCCCATAGAGGAAAACAGCTGTGTAACCTTTCCAAGTTCAAGTTTTAGAAAACGATGAAATCACAGTCACAGAACCATTTTCCCAACCAGAGATATTAGGAAAATTTGTGTGATATTAGTGTGATATTAGACCCCAGTAGATCCCTGTAGAACCCAGTAGACCCCAGTAGGTCCCAGTAGACCCCAGGAGGTCCCAGTAGACCCCAGTAGGTCCCAGTAGACCCCAGTAGGTCCCAGTAGTCCCCAGTAGGCACCAGTAGGTTCAAGTAGGTCCCAGGAGACCCCAGAAGGTACCAGTAGGTCACAGTAGACCCCAGTAGGCACCAGTAGGTACCAGTAGGTCTCAGTAGACCCCAGTAGACACCGTAGGTCCCAGTACATCCCAGTAGACCCCAGTAGACACCAGTAGACCCCAGTAGGCACCAGTAGGTCACAGTAGGCACCAGTAGGCCCCAGTAGACCCCAGTAGGCCCCAGTAGGTCTCAGTAGACCCCAGTAGACCCCAGTAGGCCCCAGTAGGTCCCAGTAGGTCATAGCATGTCCCTGTAGGTCCCTGTAGGCCCCTGTAGGCCCCAGTATGTCACAGTAGACCCCAGAATGCCACAGTAGACCCCAGTAGGTCACAGTAGACCCCAGTAAATCACAGTAGACCCCAGTAGGTCCCAGTAGACCCCATAATGCCCCAGTAGAACCCAGTAGGTCCTGGTAGGTCCCAGTAGGCCCCAGTAGGTCCCAGTACACCCCAGTAGGTCCCAGTAGACCCTAGTAGGCCCCAGTAGGTCCCAGTAGATCCCTGTAGGTCCCAGTAGACCCTAGTTGGCCCCAGTAGACCCCAGTGGGCCCCAGTATGCCCCAGTAGGTCCCTGTAAACCCAAGTGGGCACCAGTAGGCACCAGTAGGTCCCAGTAGGCCCCAGTAAGCCCCGGTAGACCCCAGTAGGTCCCAGTAGGTCCCAGTAGGTCCTAGTAGGTCCCAGTAGACTCTAGTAGACCCCAGTAGACTCCAGTAGGCCCCAGTAGGCCCCAGTAGACCCCAGTAGGCCCGAGTAGGCCCCAGTAGGTCTCAGTAGACCCCAGTAGACCCCATTAGGTTCCAGTAGGTCCCAGTAGGTCATAGCATGTCCCTGGAGGTCCATGGAGGCCACAGGAGACCCCAGTATGTCACAGTAGACCCTAGTTGGCCCCAGTAGATCCCAGTGGGCCCCAGTATGCCCCAGTAGGTCCCTGTAAACCCAAGTGAGCACCAGTAGGTCCCAGTAGGCCCCAGTAAGCCCCGGTAGACCCCAGTAGGTCCCAGTAGGTCCTAGTAGGTCCCAGTAGACTCTAGTAGACCCCAGTAGACCCCAGTAGGCCCCAGTAGGCCCCAGTAGACCCCAGTAGGCCCGAGTAGGCCCCAGTAGGTCTCAGTAGACCCCATTAGGTTCCAGTAGGTCCCAGTAGGTCATAGCATGTCCCTGGAGGTCCATGGAGGCCCCAGGAGACCCCAGTATGTCACAGTAGACCCCAGTATGCCACAGTAGACCCCAGTAGGTCACAGTAGACCCTAGTAGGTGCAAGTAGGTCCCAGTAGACCCCAGAAGGTCCCTGTAGAACCCAGTAGACCCCAGTAGGCCCTAGTAGGAACCAGTAGGCCCCATTAGGCCCCAGTAGGTCCCTGTAGACCCCAGTAGACACCAGTAGGCCCTAGTAGGAACCAGTAGGCCCAAGTAGGCCCCAGTAGGTCCCTGTAGACTCCAGTAGGTCCCTGTTCACTTAGCTTTACTCCATCCTCTGATCTTCTGTCTGAATGAATAGAAAACCAACTGTTTAAATATGAAATATTGACAAACATCTGAAAAATCAGAGTAGAGCATGATCTTTCCGGTGGAATCGGATCTGCACTCGGTAGGATTCCAATATTATCCAGCATAAACCAATCATCTGTAACGTAGACCCTTGGGAGCACAGATCAGACTTCAGGACAGTCTATGTTGATCACAGGTCAGACTTCAGGACAGTCTATGTTGATCACAGATCAGACTTCAGGACATTCTATGTTGAGCACACGTCAGACTTCAGGACAGTCTATGTTGATCACAGGTCAGACTTCAGGACAGTCTATGTTGATCACAGATCAGACTTCAGGACAGTCTATGTTGATCACAGGTCAGACTTCAGGACAGTCTATGTTGATCACAGATCAGACTTCAGGACAGTCTATGTTGATCACAGGTCAGACTTCAGGACAGTCTATGTTGATCACAGATCAGACTTCAGGACATTCTATGTTGAGCACACGTCAGACTTCAGGACAGTCTATGTTGATCACAGGTCAGACTTCAGAACAGTCTATGTTGATCACAGATCAGACTTCAGGACAGTCTATGTTGATCACAGATCAGACTTCAGGACAGTCTATGTTGATCACAGATCAGACTTCAGGACAGTCTATGTTGATCACAGGTCAGACTTCAGGACAGTCTATGTTGATCACAGATCAGACTTCAGGACAGTCTATGTTGATCACAGATCAGACTAAAGTAGTACACTACTTTAGACCAGGGCCCTGTTCCCTATATAGTACACTACCTTAGACCAGAGCCCTATTCCCTATATAGTACACTACTATAGACCAGAGCCCTATTCCCTATATAGTGCACTACTTTAGACCAGAACCCTATTCCCTATATAGTTCACTACTTTAGACCAGAACCCTATTCCCTATATAGTACACTACTATAGACCAGAGCCCTATTCCCTATATAGTACACTACTTTAGACCAGGGCCCTATTCCCTATATAGTACACTACCTTAGACCAGAGCCCTATTCCCTATATAGTACACTACTTTAGACCAGAGCCCTATTCCCTATATAGTGCACTACTTTAGACCAGAGCCCTATTCCCTATATAGTACACTACTTTAGACCAGGGCCCTATTCCCTATATAGTACACTACTTTAGACCATGGCCCTATTCCCTATATAGTGCACTACATTTGACCAGAGCCCTATTCCCTATATAGTGCACTACTTTAGACCAGAGCCCTATTCCCTATATAGTGCACTACTATAGACCAGAGCCCTATTCCCTATATAGTACACTACTTTAGACCAGAGCCCTATTCCCTATATAGTGCACTACTTTGACCAAGGCCCTATTCCCTATATAGTACACTACCTTAGACCAGGGCCCTATTCCCTATATAGTGCACTACTATAGACCAGAGCCCTATTCCCTATATAGTACACTACTTTAGACCAGAACCCTATTCCCTATATAGTGCACTACTTTAGACCAGAGCCCTATTCCCTATATAGTACACTACTTTAGACCAGGGCCCTATTCCCTATATAGTACACTACTTTAGACCATGGCCCTATTCCCTATATAGTGCACTACATTTGACCAGAGCCCTATTCCCTATATAGTGCACTACTTTAGACCAAAGCCCTATTCCCTATATAGTGCACTACTATAGACCAGAGCCCTATTCCCTATATAGTACACTACTTTAGACCAGAGCCCTATTCCCTGTATAGTGCACTACTTTGACCAAGGCCCTATTCCCTATATAGTACACTACCTTAGACCAGGGCCCTATTCCCTATATAGTGCACTACTATAGACCAGAGCCCTATTCCCTATATAGTACACTACTTTAGACCAGAGCCCTATTCCCTATATAGTACACTACTTTAGACCAGAGCCCTATTCCCTATATAGTGCACTACTTTGACCAAGGCCCTTTGGGAGATAGGGTTCCATTTGGTACATAGTGTTGTAGAGGTTCATCTGAGGTGACCAGTGCCATGCATTGAGTAATGGGGTCTCTCCTGTTGGCTCTGCTCTCTATCAGTAACCAGGATGGATATCTCCCTCTGAGGAACACAAGGAAACTAATTCTCCATTTGGGCTCAGAGAAATCCAATCCAATACCAGCACAGATACTGCTTGTTACAGTGTTACAAGGAAGCCATATATTTGTCTTGGCTGAACTAAATCATCCCAACATGAAGCCAACGTGATCCCAACGTGATCCCAACGTGATCCCAACGTGATGCCGACGTGATGCCAACGTGATGCCGACGTGATGCCAACGTGATGCCGACGTGATGCCAACGTGATGCCAACGTGATGCCAACGTGACCCCAACGTGATCCCGTCATGTCCACAACGTGATGCCAACGTGATGCCGACATGATGCCAACATGACCCCAACGTGATCCCAACGTGATGCCAACATGACCCCAACGTAATCCCAACGTGATGCCAACATGACCCCAACGTGACCCCAACGTGATGCCAACGTGACCCAAACGTGATCCCAACGTGATGCCAACGTGACCCCAACGTGATCCCAACGTGATCCCAACGTGATCCCAACGTGATGCCAACGTGATGTCGACGTGATCCCAACGTGATGCAAACGTGACCCCAACGTGATCCCAACATGATGCCAATGTGACCCCAACGTGATGCCAACGTGATCCCAACGTGATGCCAACGTGACCCCAACGATCCCAACGTGATCCCAACGTGATGCCAACGTGATGCCAACGTGATGCCAACGTGACCCCAACGTGATCCCAACGTCATCCCAACGTGATCCCAACATGAAGCCAACGTGATGCCAACGTGATGCCAACGTGAAGCCAACGTGATCCCAACATGAAGCCAACGTGATGCCAACGTGATGCCAACATGAAGCCAACGTGATGCCAACGTGACCCCAACGTGATGCCAACGTGATCCCAACATGTTACCAACGTGATGCCAAAGTGATGCCTACGTGATCTCAACATCATCCAAACATGATCCCAACGTGATCCCAGTCTCAGAGGGTTGAAATGTCACCTTCATATCAGTCTCAGAGGGTCGTAATGTCACCTTCATATCAGTCTCAGAGGGTTGTAATGTCACCTTCCAATCAGTCTCAGAGGGTTGTAATGTCACCTTCATATCAGTCTCAGAGGGTCATAATGTCACCTTCATATCAGTCTCAGAGGGTTATAACCTAGACCTCCTCCTGTTCATAACAGCAGTCAATCTTCAGTCAGACCCCTACTTGCCTGTGAAGCCCTTTAGTGCAAAGCAATGATGACGGCACGTGTTTCTTTGCAGGTAACCATGCTTGACAGAGGAAGAACAATGATTCCAAGCACCACCCTCCTTTTGAAGCATCCAGTCTGTTATTCGAACTCAATCAGCATGACAGAGTGATCTCCAGCCTTGTCCTCGTCCACACTCACACCTGTGTTAATGAGAGAGTCACTGACATGATGTCAGCTGGTCCTTTTGTGGCAGGGCTGAAATGCAGTGGAAATGTTTTTTTGGGGATTCAGTTCATTTGCATGGCAAAGGGGGACTTTGCAATTAATTGCAATTCATCTGATCACTCTTCATAACATTCTGGAGTATATGCAAATTGCCATCATACTAACTGAGGCAGCAGACTTTGTGAAAATTAATATTTGTGTCATTCTCAAAACTTTTGGCCACAACTACACAGTTGATAATTATAATAATTGAAATGCTAATCCTTTACACATGAACGCTCACTCATTCAGGAATAATTGCAAACAATATATATATATTTACGCTCAGTGTGTCGTCATGATCTCTGTTGGACTCGTCCGTCTTTCTGTTGAAAAGTTGAAAAGTCTTTCGTGGTTAGAATGGATACTTCAGAGTCCCATTCAGAAATGTTCTTATGGAATAGATGTTTCGGCGGTTGTCGGTCTTCGCATTCAGTCGACATAAATTCTAGCTGCAGCCTAGTAACGAGTATCAAAGATTTGCTCTTACTCTGTCGGTATCGATAGTCTCAGAGTTTAACCATTTCCACCAGTGTAGCCAATGTTCCACGTGGTTTGGTTAGGAATTCAACAACCGAGGAATGCATGGTCCCTACTCAAACCTTAGCCCTCTCGGTAATCGAGGTCCGCTTGGTCTCCATTCAAATCTTAGCCCTCTCTGTAATCGAGGTGCGCTTGGTCTCTATTCAAACCTTAGCCCTTTCGGTAATCTAGGTACGCTTGGTCTCCATTCAAATCTTAGCCCTCTCTGTAATCGAGGTGCGCTTGGTCTCTATTCAAACCTTGCCCTCTCGGTAATCGAGGTGCGCTTGGTCTCTATTCAAACCTTAGCCCTCTCGGTAATCGAGGTCCGCTTGGTCTCTATTCAAACCTTAGCCCTCTCGGTTCTCGAGGTACGCTTGGTCTAAAGGGAATTCCTCCTGGTGGGGGTTATATTCGTAACAGAAAGGGGCTGTCCCATGACGCCAGATCAATGTCTGTGCTCATGGGGCGGGCCAATGAATTAGTTAAACTCCAAAAGGGAATTGGATTCTCTTTCATTAAACAGTTTAAAATCGCATTACATCATTTCACAAATAATTTCATCTTTACTCATTCATTTTATACAATAATTAGATGCAAATCTCATAACGGAGACTCTTGTATAAACAGAGTTATGGTAATGTATTGTCTCTCAATGAGGTCACAAACATAAAACAAAATGGACCGGTCGTAGCTGGATTCTCCACCGACCGTTTACGCATTCTCCAAAACATGGACATTGTTCAGTTCTCAAGTTCTGTGATGTAGACGTTCTTTTGTTCTACTGTGAACCCTCTCTCTATACCGCATGGCCGGGGGGGAAGAGAGTCTCCTCAGGAATTTACGACCTGAGATAACAGAGCCTGGGTGTAGGGGGAAGATAGAGGTGGTGAGAGAGAGAGAGAGAGAGTAGGGGGTTGCTATATCCAAAGAGGGCCACGTCATGACAATGGCTATATACAGGGAGTACCAGGTAATAACATGGCTATATACAGAGTACCAGGTAATAACATGGCTATATACAGGGAGTACCAGGTAAGAACATGGCTATATACAGAGTACCAGGTAATAACATGGCTATATACAGGGAGTACCAGGTAAGAACATGGCTATATACAGGGAGGTAATAACATGGCTATATACAGAGTACCAGGTAATAACATGGCTATATACAGGGAGTACCAGGTAAGAACATGGCTATATACAGAGTACCAGGTAATAACATGGCTATATACAGGGAGTACCAGGTAAGAACATGGCTATATACAGAGTACCAGGTAAGAACATGGCTATATACAGGGAGGTAATAACATGGCTATATACAGGGAGGTAAGAACATGGCTATATACAGGGAGGTAATAACATGGCTATATACAGGGAGTACCAGGTAATAACATGGCTATATACAGAGTACCAGGTAATAACATGGCTATATACAGGGAGTACCAGGTAAGAACATGGCTATATACAGAGTACCAGGTAATAACATGGCTATATACAGGGAGTACCAGGTAAGAACATGGCTATATACAGAGTACCAGGTAAGAACATGGCTATATACAGAGTACCAGGTAATAACATGGCTATATACAGGGAGTACCAGGTAAGAACATGGCTATATACAGAGTACCAGGTAATAACATGGCTATATACAGGGAGTACCAGGTAATAACATGGCTATATACAGGGAGTACCAAGTAATAACATGGCTATATACAGGGAGTACCAGGTAAGAACATGGCTATATACAGAGTACCAGGTAATAACATGGCTATATACAGAGTACCAGGTAAGAACATGGCTATATACAGGGAGTACCAGGTAAGAACATGGCTATATACAGAGTACCAGGTAATAACATGGCTATATACAGAGTACCAGGTAATAACATGGCTATATACAGGGAGTACCAGGTAAGAACATGGCTATATACAGGGAGGTAATAACATGGCTATATACAGAGTACCAGGTAATAACATGGCTATATACAGGGAGTACCAGGTAAGAACATGGCTATATACAGGGAGGTAATAACATGGCTATATACAGGGAGTACCAGGTAAGAACATGGCTATATACAGAGTACCAGGTAATAACATGGCTATATACAGGGAGTACCAGGTAAGAACATGGCTATATACAGAGAGTACCAGGTAATAACATGGCTATATACAGGGAGTACCAGGTAATAACATGGCTATATACAGGGAGGTAATAACATGGCTATATACAGGGAGGTAATAACATGGCTATATACAGAGTACCAGGTAATAACATGGCTATATACAGGGAGTACCAGGTAAGAACATGGCTATATACAGGGAGGTAATAACATGGCTATATACAGGAAGTACCAGTACTGAGTTGATGTGCAGTGGTACCAGGTAATTGAGGAAGTGACACATTGTGTTGTGTTACAGCCTGAATTCATAATGGATTAAACAGATTTCGTCACATGTACCCCATAATGACAAAGTGAAAACTTTGCAAACTTATTGAAAATGGAATATATTGAATTTACATACCCATTCACACCCCTGAGTCAATACTTTTTACAAGCACCTTTGGCAGTGATTACAGCTGTGTCTTTCTGGGTAAGTCTCTAAAGAGTGATTACAGCTGTGTCTTTCTGGGTAAGTCTCTAAAGAGTCATTACAGCTGTGAGTCTTTCTGGGTAAGTCTCTAAAGAGTCGTTACAGCTGTGAGTCTTTCTGGGTAAGTCTCTAAGAGTCATTACAGCTGTGAGTCTTTCTGGGTAAGTCTCTAAGAGTGATTACAGCTGTGAGTCTTTCTGGGTAAGTCTCTAAAGAGTCGTTACAGCTGTGAGTCTTTCTGGGAAAGTCTCTAAGAGTCATTACAGCTGTGAGTCTTTCTGGGTAAGTCTCTAAGAGTGATTACAGCTGTGAGTCTTTCTGGGTAAGTCTCTAAGAGTGATTACAGCTGTGAGTCTTTCTGGGAAAGTCTCTAAGAGTCATTACAGCTGTGAGTCTTTCTGGGTAAGTCTCTAAGAGTCATTACAGCTGTGTCTTTCTGGGTAAGTCTCTAAGAGTCATTACAGCTGTGTGTCTTTCAGGGTAAGTCTCTAAGAGTGATTACAGCTGTGAGTCTTTCTGGGTAAGTCTCTAAGAGTCATTACAGCTGTGTCTTTCTGGGTAAGTCTCTAAGAGTCATTACAGCTGTGTCTTTCTGGGTAAGTCTCTAAGAGTCATTACAGCTGTGTGTCTTTCAGGGTAAGTCTCTAAGAGTGATTACAGCTGTGAGTCTTTCTGGGTAAGTCTCTAAAGAGCTTCTTTCCACAGTTGGATTGTGCAACATTTTCCCATTATTATTTTTGAGATTCTTCAAGCTCTGTCAAATTGGTTGTTGATCATTGCTAGACAACCATTTTCAGATCTTGCCATAAATTTTCAAGCAGATTTAAGTCAAAACTGTAACTCGGCCACTCGGGAACATTCTGTGTAAGCAACTCCAGTGTAGATTTGGCCTTGTGTTTAAGGTTATTTTCCTGTTGAAAGGAAAATTCATCTCCCAGTGTCTGGTGGAAAGCGGACTGAACCAGGTTTTCCTCTAAGATTTTGCCGGTGCTTAACTCCATTCCTTTTCTTTTTGATCCTGAAAAACTCCCAAGTCCTTAAGGATGACAAGCATACCCATAACATGATGCAGCCACCACTATGATTGAAAATATGGAGTGGGTTACTCTGTAATGTGTTGTATTGGATTTCTCCCAAACATAACACTTTGTATTCAGGACAAAATGTGATTTGCTTTGCCACATTTTTTGCATTATTAGTTTAGTGGACAGGAAAACAAACAGGAATATTTGTTTTCTGTACAGACTTCCTTCTTTTTACTCCGTCAATTAGGTTAGTATTGTGGAGTAACTACAATGTTGTTGACCCATCATCACCTTTCTCCTATCACAGCCATTAAACTCCATAAACTGTTTTAAAGTCACCATTGGCCTCATGGTGAAATCCCTGAGCAGTTTCCTTCCTCTCCGGCAGCTGAGTTAGGAAGGACGCCTGTATTTTTGTAGTGACTGGTTGTATTGATACACCATCTAAAGTGTAATGAATAACTTCATCATGCTGAAAGGGATATTCAAGGTCTGCTTTTTTTCTCTCACCCATCTACCAATATGTGCCCTTCTTTGCAGGCATTGGAAAATATTCCTGGTCTTTGTGGTTGAATCTGTGTTTGAAATTCACTGCTCGACTGAGAGACCTTACAGATAATTGTACATGAGGGGTACAGAGATGAGGTAGTCATTCAAAAATAAATGCTAAAGCGGGTCGGGAGTTTCAAGTTCCTTGGTGTCCACATCACCAACGAACTATCATGGTCCAAACACACCAAGACAGTCGTGAAGAGATCACACCAAGACAGTCGTGAAGAGGACACACCAAGACAGTCGTGAAGAGGTCACACGAAGACAGTCGTGAAGAGGTCACACCAAGACAGTCGTGAAGAGGTCACACCAAGACAGTCGTGAAGAGGTCACACCAAGACAGTCGTGAAGAGGTCACACCAAGAGAGTCGTGAAGAGGTCACACCAAGACAGTCGTGAAGAGGTCACACGAAGACAGTCGTGAAGAGGTCACACCAAGACAGTCGTGAAGAGGTCACACGAAGACAGTCGTGAAGAGGTCACACCAAGACAGTCGTGAAGAGGACACACCAAGACAGTCGTGAAGAGGACACACCAAGACAGTCGTGAAGAGATCACACCAAGACAGTCATGAAGAGGTCACACCAAGACAGTCATGAAGAGGTCACACCAAGACAGTCGTGAAGAGGACACAACAAGACAGTCGTGAAGAGGACACACCAAGACAGTCGTGAAGAGGACACACCAAGACAGTCGTGAAGAGGTCACACCAAGACAGTCGTGAAGAGGTCACAGCAAGACAGTCGTGAAGAGGTCACACCAAGACAGTCGTGAAGAGGACACACCAAGACAGTCGTGAAGAGGTCACACCAAGACAGTCGTGAAGAGGTCACACCAAGACAGTCGTGAAGAGGTCACACCAAGACAGTCGTGAAGAGGACACAACAAGACAGTCGTGAAGAGGTCACACCAAGACAGTCGTGAAGAGGTCACACCAAGACAGTCGTGAAGAGGTCACACCAAGACAGTCGTGAAGAGGTCGCTACAAAACATATTCCCCCTCAGGAGACGGAAAAGACTTGGCATGGGTCCTCAGATCTTCAAAAGGTTTTACAGCTGCACCATCGAGAGCGACTGCTCGCCATCTGACAATAAGGCGCTACAGAGGGTAGTGCGTACGGCCCAGTACATCACTTGGGCCAAGCTTCCTGCCATCCAGGACCTCTATAACAGGCAGTGTCAGAGGAAAGCCCAAAAAACTGTCAGAAACTCCAGTCACCCAAGTCATATACTGCAAAGTCTAGGACCAAAAGGCTCCTTAACAGCTTCTACCTCCACAGTGACTTGGTACCGGTACCCCTGTATATAGCCTCCACAGTGACTTGGTACCGGTACCCCTGTATATAGCCTCCACAGTGACTCTGTACTGGTACCCCCTGTATATAGTCTCCACATTGACTCTGTTCCGGTACCCCCTGTATATAGCCTCCACATTGACTCTGTACCGGTACCCCCTGTATATAGCCTCCACATTGACTCTGTACTGGTACCCCCTGTATATAGCCTCCACATTGACTAGGTACTGGTACCCCCTGTATATAGCCTCCACATTGACTCTGTACTGGTACCCCCTGTATATAGCCTCCACATTGACTCTGTACCGGTACCCCCTGGTATATAGCCTCCACATTGACTCTGTACCGGTACCCCCTGTATATAGCCTCCACATTGACTCTGTACCGGTACCCCCTGTATATAGCCTCCACATTGACTCTGTACCGGTACCCCCTGTATATAGCCTCTACATTGACTCTGTACCGGTACCCCCTGGTATATAGCCTCCACATTGACTCTGTACCAGTACCCCCTGTATATAGCCTCCACATTGACTCTGTACCGGTACACCCTGTATATAGCCTCCACATTGACTCTGTACCGGTACCCCCTGTATATAGCCTCCACATTGACTCTGTACCGTAATACCCTGTATATAGCCTCCACATGACTCTGTACCGTAATACCCTGTATATAGCCTCCACATTGACTCTGTACCGGTACCCCCTGTATATAGCCTCCACATTGACTCTGTACCGTAATACCCTGTATATAGCCTCCACATTGACTCTGTACCGTAATACCCTGTATATAGCCTCCACATTGACTCTGTACCGTAATACCCTGTATATAGCCTACACATTGACTCTGTACCGTAATACCCTGTATATAGCCTACACATTGACTCTGTACCGTACTACCCTGTATATGGCCTCCACATTGACTCTGTACCGTAATACCCTGTATATAGCCTCCACATTGACTCTGTACCGTAACACCCTGTATATAGCCTCCACATTGACTCTGTACCGTAATACCCTGTATATAGCCTCCACATTGACTCTGTACCGTAATACCCTGTATATAGTCTCCACATTGACTCTGTACCGTAATACCCTGTATATAGCCTCCACATTGACTCTGTACCGTAATACCCTGTATATAGCCTCCACAGTGACTCTGTACCGGTACCCCCTGGTATATAGCCTCCACATTGACTCTGTACCGTAATACCCTGTATATAGCCTCCACATTGACTCTGTACCGTAATACCCTGTATATAGCCTCCACATTGACTCTGTACCGTAATACCCTGTATATAGCCTCCACATTGACTCTGTACCGTAATCCAGCCCTGTATATAGCCTCCACATTGACTCTGTACCGTAATACCCTGTATATAGCCTCCACATTGACTCTGTACCGTAATACCCTGTATATAGCCTCCACATTGACTCTGTACCGTAACACCCTGTATATAGCCTCCACATTGACTCTGTACCGTAATACCCTGTATATAGCCTCCACATTGACTCTGTACGTAATACCCTGTATATAGCCTCCACATTGACTCTGTACCGTAATACCCTGTATATAGCCTCCACATTGACTCTGTACCGTAATACCCTGTATATAGTCTCCACATTGACTCTGTACCGTAATACCCTGTATATAGCCTCCACATTGACTCTGTACCGTAATACCCTGTAATATAGCCTCCACATTGACTCTGTACCGTAACACCCTGTATTAGCCTCCCACATTGACTCTGTACCGTAATACCCTGTATATAGCCTCCACATTGACTCTGTACCGTAATAACCCTGTATATAGCCTCCACATTGACTCTGTACCGTAATACCCTGTATATAGCCTCCACATTGACTCTGTACCGTAATACCCTGTATATAGCCTCCACATTGACTCTGTACCGTAATACCCTGTATATAGCCTCCACATTGACTCTGTACCGTAATACCCTGTATATAGCCTCCACATTGACTCTGTACCGGTAATACCCTGTATATAGCCTCCACATTGACTCTGTACCGTACGACCTGTATATAGCCTCCACATTGACTCTGTACCGTAATACCCCTGTATATAGCCTCCACATTGACTCTGTACGTAAGACCCTGTATAGCCTCCACATTGACTCTGTACCGTAATACCCTGTATATAGCCTCCACATTGACTCTGTACCGTATACCCTGTATATAGCCTCCACATGACTCTGTACCGTAATACCTGTAATATAGCCTCCACATTGATCTGTACCGTAATACCCTGTATATAGCCTCCACATTGACTCTGTACCGTAATACCCTGTATATAGCCTCCACATTGACTCTGTACCGTAACACCCTGTATATAGCCTCCACATTGACTCTGTACCGTATACCCTGTATATAGCCTCCACATTGACTCTGTACCGTAATACCCTGTATATAGCCTCCACATTGACTCTGTACCGTAATACCCTGTATATAGCCTCCACATTGACTCTGTACGTAATACCCTGTATATAGCCTCCACATTGACTCTGTACCGTAATACCCTGTATATAGCCTCACATTGACTCTGTACCGTAATACCCTGTATATAGCCTCCACATTGACTCTGTACCGTAATACCCTGTATATAGCCTCCACATTGACTCTGTACCGTAAAACCCTGTATATAGCCTCCACATTGACTCTGTACCGTAATACCCTGTATATAGCCTCCACATTGACTCTGTACCGTAATACCCTGTATATAGCCTCCACATTGACTCTGTACCGTAATACCCTGTATATAGCCTCCACATTGACTCTGTACCGTAATACCCTGTATATAGCCATACATCCTCCACATTGACTCTGTACCGTAATACCTGTATATAGCCTCCACATTGACTCTGTACGTAATACCCCATACCCTGTATATAGCCTCCACATTGACTCTGTACCGTAATACCCTGTATATAGCCTCCACATTGACTCTGTACCGTAATACCCTGTATATAGCCTCCACATTGACTCTGTACCGTAATACCCTGTATATAGCCTCCACATTGACTCTGTACCGTAATACCCTGTATATAGCCTCCACATTGACTCTGTACCGTAATACCCTGTATATAGCCTCCACATTGACTCTGTACCGTAATACCCTGTATATAGCCTCCACATTGACTCTGTACCGTAATACCCTGTATAGCCTCCACATGACTCTGTACGTAATACCTGTAAGCCCTCCACATTGACTCTGTACCGTAATACCCTGTATATAGCCTCCACATTGACTCTGTACCGTAATACCCTGTATATAGCCTCCACATTGACTCTGTACCGTAATACCCTGTATATAGCCTCCACATTGACTCTGTACCGTAATACCCTGTATATAGCCTCCACATTGACTCTGTACCGTAATACCCTGTATATAGCCTCCACATTGACTCTCGTACCGTACACCCTGTATATAGCCTCCACATTGACTCTGTACCGTAATACCCTGTATATAGCCTCCACATTGACTCGTACCGTAATCCCTGTATATGTCCTCCACATTGCTCTGTACCGTTATACACTGTATTGCCTCCACATTGACTCTGTACCGTAACACGCCTGTCTAATAGCCTCCACATTGACTCTGACCTAATAGCCCTTGTATATAGTCCTCCACATTGCTCTTACCATAACACCCGTATATAGCCTCCACATTGACTCTTCCTTAATCCTGTACCGTAATACCCTGTATATAGCCTCCACATTGACTCTGTACCGTAACACCCTGTATATAGCCTCCACATTGACTCTGTACCGTAACACCCTGTATATAGCCTCCACATTGACTCTGTACCGTAATACCCTGTATATAGCCTCCACATTGACTCTGTACCGTAATACCCTGTATATAGCCTCCACATTGACTCTGTACCGTAATACCCTGTATATAGCCTCCACATTGACTCTGTACCGTAATACCCTGTATATAGCCTCCACATTGACTCTGTACCGTAATACCCTGTATATAGCCTCCACATTGACTCTGTACCGTAATACCCTGTATATAGCCTCCACATGACTCTGTACCGTAATACCCTGTATAATGCCTCCACATTGACTCTGATACCGTATATACCCTGTAATATAGCCTCCACATTGACTCTGTACCGTAACACCCTGTATATAGCCTCCACATTGACTCTGTACCGTATACCCTGTATAGCCTCCACATTGACTCTGTACCGTAATACCCTGTATATAGCCCCACATTGACTCTGTACCGTAAGACCCTGTATATAGCCTCCACATTGACTCTGTACCGTAATACCCTGTATATAGCCTCGCACATTGACTCTGTACCGTAATTACCCTGTATATAGCCTCCACATTGACTCTGTACCGTAATACCCTGTATATAGGCCTCCAACATTGACTCTGTACGCGTAATACCCGGTAGATAGCCTCCACATTGACTCTGTACCGTAATACCTGTCTATAGCCTCCACATTGACTCTGTACCGTAATACCCTGTATAGCCTCCACATTGACTCTGTACCGTAATACCCTGTATATAGCCTCCACATTGACTCTGTACCGTAATCACCCTGTATATAGCCTCCACATTGACTATGTACCGTAATACCCTGTAGATGCCGCCACATTGACTCTGTACCGTAATACCCTGTATATAGCCTCCACATTGACTCTGTACCAGTATACACCTGTAATATAGGCCTCCACATTGACATCTGTACCGTATACACCCTGTATATAGCCTCCACATTGACTCTGTACCGTATACCTGTATATAGCCTCCACATTGACTCTGTACGTAACACCCTGTATATAGCCTCCACATTGACTCTGTACCGTAACACCCTGTATATAGCCTCCACATTGACTCTGTACCGGTACAACCCTGTATATAGCCTCCACATTGACTCTGTACCGTAATACCCTGTATATAGCCTCCACATTGACTCTGTACCGTAGCCTCCACATTGACTCTGTACCGTACTACCCTGTATATGCCTCCACATTGACTCTGTACCGTAATACCCTGTATATAGCCTCCACATTGACTCTGTACCGGTAATACCCTGTATATAGCCTCCACATTGACTCTGTACCGTAATACCCTGTATATAGCCTCCACATTGACTCTGTACCGTAACACCCTGTATATAGCCTCCACATTGACTCTGTACCGTAATACCCTGTATATAGCCTCCACATTGACTCTGTACCTGTAATACCCTGTATATAGCCTCCACATTGACTCTGTACCGTAATACCCTGTATATAGCCTCCACATTGACTCTGTACCGTAATACCCTGTATATAGCCTCCACATTGACTCTGTACCGTAATACCCTGTATATAGCCTCCACATTGACTCTGTACCGTAATACCCTGTATATAGCCTCCACATTGACTCTGTACCGTAATACCCTGTATATAGCCTCCACATTGACTCTGTACCGTAATACCCTGTATATAGCCTCCACATTGACTCTGTACCGTAATACCCTGTATATAGCCTCCACATTGACTCTGTACCGTAATACCCTGTATATAGCCTCCACATTGACTCTGTACCGTAATACCCTGTATATAGCCTCCACATTGACTCGTACCGTAATACCCTGTATATAGCCTCCACAATTGACTCTGTACCGTAATACCCTGTATATAGCCCTCCACTTGACTCTGTACGTAATACCCTGTCTATAGCCTCCACAGTTGACTCTGTAACCGTAATACCCTGTATATAGTCCTCCACATTGAACTCTGTAAACCGTTAATCCCTGTATATACCCTCCACACTGGACTCTGTAACCGTAATACCCTGTAATAGCCTCACATTGAATCTGTACCCGTAATACCCTGTATATAGCCTCCACATTGACTCTGTACCGTAATACCCTGTATATAGCCTCCACATTGACTCTGTACCGTACCCGTATAGCCTCCACATTGACTCTGTACCGTAATACCCTGTATATAGCCTCCACATTGACTCTGTACCGTAATACCCTGTATATAGCCTCCACATTGACTCTGTACCGTTAGAATTTACCCCTGTATATAGCCTCCACATTGACTCTGTACCGTAATACCCTGTATATAGCCTCCACATTGACTCTGTACCGTAATACCCTGTATATAGCCTCCACATTGACTCTGTACCGTAATACCCTGTATATAGCCTCCACATTGACTCTGTACCGTAATACCCTGTATATAGCCTCCACATTGACTCTGTACCGTAATACCCTGTATATAGCCTCCACATTGACTCTGTACCGTAATACCCTGTATATAGCCTCCACATTGACTCTGTACCGTAATACCCTGTATATAGCCTCCACATTGACTCTGTACCGTAATACCCTGTATATAGCCTCCACATTGACTCTGTACCGTAATACCCTGTATATAGCCTCCACATTGACTCTGTACCGTAATACCCTGTATATAGCCTCCACATTGACTCTGTACCGTAATACCCTGTATATAGCCTCCACATTGACTCTGTACCGTAACACCCTGTATATAGCCTCCACATTGACTCTGTACCGTAATACCCTGTATATAGCCTCCACATTGACTCTGTACCGTAATACCCTGTATATAGCCTCCACATTGACTCTGTACCGTAATACCCTGTATATAGCCTCCACATTGACTCTGTACCGTAATACCCTGTATATAGCCTCCACATTGACTCTGTACCGTAATACCCTGTATATAGCCTCCACATTGACTCTGTACCGTAATACCCTGTATATAGCCTCCACATTGACTCTGTACCGTAACACCCTGTATATAGCCTCCACATTGACTCTGTACCGTAACACCCTGTATATAGCCTCCACATTGACTCTGTACCGTAATACCCTGTATATAGCCTCCACATTGACTCTGTACCGTAATACCCTGTATATAGCCTCCACATTGACTCTGTACCGTAATACCCTGTATATAGCCTCCACATTGACTCTGTACCGTAATACCCTGTATATAGCCTCCACATTGACTCTGTACCGTATACCCTGTATATAGCCTCCACATTGACTCTGTACCGTAATACCCTGTATATAGCCTCCACATTGACTCTGTACCGTAATACCCTGTATATAGGCCTCCACATTGACTCTGTAACCGTAATACCCTGTATATAGCCCTCCACATTGACTCTGTACCGTAATACCCTGTATATAGCCTCCACATTGACTCTGTACCGTAATACCCTGTATATAGCCTCCACATTGACTCTGTACCGTAATACCCCTGTATATAGCCTCCACATTGACTCTGTACCGTAATACCCTGTATATAGCCTCCACATTGCTCTGTACCGTAATACCCTGTATATAGCCTCCACATTGACTCTGTACCGTATACCCTGTATATAGCCTCCACATTGACTCTGTACCGTAATACCCTGTATATAGCCTCCAAATTGACTCTGTACCGTAATACCCTGTATATAGCCTCCACATTGACTCTGTACCGTAATACCCCTGTATATAGCCTCCACATTGACTCTGTACCGTAATACCCTGTATATAGCCTCCACATTGACTCTGTACCGGTACCCCCTGTATATAGCCTCCACATTGACTCTGTACCGTAACACCCTGTATATAGCCTCCACATTGACTCTGTACCGTAACCCCTGTATATAGCCTCCACATTGACTCTGTACCGTAATACCCTGTATATAGCCTCCACATTGACTCTGTACCGTAATACCCTGTATATAGCCTCCACATTGACTCTGTACCGTATACCCTGTATATAGCCTCCACATTGACTCTGTACCGTAATACCCTGTATATAGCCTCCACATTGACTCTGTACCGTAATACCCTGTATATAGCCTCCACATTGACTCTGTACGTAAACCCTGTAATTAGCCTCCACATTGACTCTGTACCGTAACACCCTGTATATAGCCTCCACATTGACTCTGTACCGTAATACCCTGTATATGCCTCCACATTGACTCGGTACGTAATACACCTGTATATAGCCTCCACATTGACTCTGTACCGTAATACCCTGTATATAGCCTCCACATTGACTCTGTACCGTAATACCCTGTATATAGCCTCCACATTGACTCTGTACCGTAATACCCTGTATATAGCCTCCACATTGACTCTGTACCGTAATACCCTGTATATAGCCTCCACATTGACTCTGTACCGTAACACCCTGTATATAGCCTCCACATTGACTCTGTACCGTAATACCCTGTATATAGCCTCCACATTGACTCTGTACCGTAATACCCTGTATATAGCCTCCACATTGACTCTGTACCGTAATACCCTGTATATAGCCTCCACATTGACTCTGTACCGTAACACCCTGTATATAGCCTCACATTGACTCTGTACCGTAATAACCCTGTATATAGCCTCAACATTGACTCTGTACCAGTAATACCCTGTATATAGCCTCCACATTGACTCTGTACCGTAATACCCTGTATATAATCTCCACATTGACTCTGTACCGTAATACCCTGTATATAGCCTCCACATTGACTCTGTACCGTAACACCCTGTATATAGCCTCCACATGACTCTGTACCGTAGATAACCCTGTATATAGCCTCCACATTGACTCTGTACCGTAATACCCTGTATATAGCCTCCACATTGACTCTGTACCGTAAACCCTGTATATAGCCTCCACATGACTCTGTACCGTAATACCCTGTATATAGCCTCCACATTGACTCTGTACCGTAATACCCTGTATATAGCCTCCACATTGACTCTGTACCGTAATACCCTGTATATAGCCTCCACATTGACTCTGTACCGTAATACCCTGTATATAGCCTCCACATTGACTCTGTACCGTAATACCCCTGTATATAGCCTCCACATGACTCTGTACCGTAATACCCTGTATATAGCCTCCACATTGACTCTGTACCGTAATACCCTGTATATAGCCTCCACATTGACTCTGTACCGTAACACCCTGTATATAGCCTCCACATTGACTCTGTACCGGTAACACCCCTGTATATAGCCTCCACATTGACTCTGTACCGTAATACCCCTGTATATAGCCTCCACATTGACTCTGTACCGTAATACCCTGTATATAGCCTCCACATTGACTCTGTACCGTACCCCTGTATATAGCCTCCACATTGACTCTGTACCGTAATAACCCTGTATATAGCCTCCACATTGACTCTGTACCGTAATACCCTGTATATAGCCTCCACATTGACTCTGTACCGTAATACCCTGTATATAGCCTCCCACATTGACTCTGTACCGTAATACCCTGTATATAGCCTCCACATTGACTCTGTACCGTAATACCCCTGTATATAGCCTCCACATTGACTCTGTACCGTAATACCCTGTATATAGCCTCCACATTGACTCTGTACCGTAATACCCTGTATATAGCCTCCACATTGACTCTGTACCGTAATACCCCTGTATATAGCCTCCACATTGACTCTGTACCGTAATACCCTGTATATAGCCTCCACATTGACTCTGTACCGTAATACCCTGTATATAGCCTCCACATTGACTCTGTACCGTAATACCCTGTATATAGCCTCCACATTGACTCTGTACCGTAATACCCTGTATATAGCCTCCACATTGACTCTGTACCGTAATACCCTGTATATAGCCTCCACATTGACTCTGTACCGTAATACCCTGTATATAGCCTCCACATTGACTCTGTACCGGTACCACCCTGTATATAGCCTCCACATTGACTCTGTACCGTAACACCCTGTATATAGCCTCCACATTGACTCTGTACCGTAATACCCTGTATATAGCCTCCACATTGACTCTGTACCGTAATACCCTGTATATAGCCTCCACATTGACTCTGTACCGTAATACCCTGTATATAGCCTCCACATTGACTCTGTACTGTAATACCCTGTATATAGCCTCCACATTGACTCTGTACCGTAATACCCTGTATATAGCCTCCACATTGACTCTGTACCGTAACACCCTGTATATAGCCTCCACATTGACTCTGTACCGTAACACCCTGTATATAGCCTCCACATTGACTCTGTACCGTAACACCCTGTATATAGCCTCCACATTGACTCTGTACCGTAACACCCTGTATATAGCCTCCACATTGACTCTGTACCGTAACACCCTGTATATAGCCTCCACATTGACTCTGTACCGTAATACCCTGGTATATAGCCTCCACATTGACTCTGTACCGTAATACCCTGTATATAGCCTCCACATTGACTCTGTACCGTAATACCCTGTATATAGCCTCCACATTGACTCTGTACCGTAATACCCTGTATATAGCCTCCACATTGACTCTGTACCGTAATACCCTGTATATAGCCTCCACATTGACTCTGTACCGTAATACCCTGTATATAGCCTCCACATTGACTCTGTACCGTAATACCCTGTATATAGCCTCCACATGACTCTGTACCGTAATACCCTGTATATAGCCTCCACATTGACTCTGTACCGTAATACCCTGTATATAGCCTCCATGTAGCCTCCACATTGAACTCTGTACCGTAACACCCTGTATATAGCCTCCACATTGACTCTGTACCGTAACACCCTGTATATAGCCTCCACATTGACTCTGTACCGTAACACCCTGTATATAGCCTCCACATTGACTCTGTACCGTAATACCCTGTATATAGCCTCCACATTGACTCTGTACCGTAATACCCTGTATATAGCCTCCACATTGACTCTGTACCGTAATACCCTGTATATAGCCTCCACATTGACTCTGTACCGTAATACCCTGTATATAGCCTCCACATTGACTCTGTACCGTAATACCCTGTATATAGCCTCCACATTGACTCTGTACCGTAATACCCTGTATATAGCCTCCACATTGACTCTGTACCGTAACACCCTGTATATAGCCTCCACATTGACTCTGTACCGTAACACCCTGTATATAGCCTCCACATTGACTCTGTACCGTAATACCCTGTATATAGCCTCCACATTGACTCTGTACCGTAATACCCTGTATATAGCCTCCACATTGACTCTGTACCGGTACCCCTGTATATAGCCTCCACATTGACTCTGTACCGTAACACCCTGTATATAGCCTCCACATTGACTCTGTACCGTAATACCCTGTATATAGCCTCCACATTGACTCTGTACCGTAATACCCTGTATATAGCCTCCACATTGACTCTGTACCGTAATACCCTGTATATAGCCTCCACATTGACTCTGTACTGTAATACCCTGTATATAGCCTCCACATTGACTCTGTACCGTAATACCCTGTATATAGCCTCCACATTGACTCTGTACCGTAACACCCTGTATATAGCCTCCACATTGACTCTGTACCGTAACACCCTGTATATAGCCTCCACATTGACTCTGTACCGTAACACCCTGTATATAGCCTCCACATTGACTCTGTACCGTAACACCCTGTATATAGCCTCCACATTGACTCTGTACCGTAATACCCTGTATATAGCCTCCACATTGACTCTGTACCGTAATACCCTGTATATAGCCTCCACATTGACTCTGTACCGTAATACCCTGTATATAGCCTCCACATTGACTCTGTACCGGTACCCTCTGTATATAGCCTCCACATTGACTCTGTACCGTAATACCCTGTATATAGCCTCCACATTGACTCTGTACCGTAATACCCTGTATATAGCCTCCACATTGACTCTGTACCGGTACCCTCTGTATATAGCCTCCACATTGACTCTGTACCGTAATACCCTGTATATAGCCTCCACATTGCCTCTGTACCGTAATACCCTGTATATAGCCTCCACATTGACTCTGTACCGGTACCCCCTGTATATAGCCTCCACATTGACTCTGTACCGTAATACCCTGTATATAGCCTCCACATTGACTCTGTACCATAATACCCTGTATATAGCCTCCACATTGACTCTGTACCGTAATACCCTGTATATAGCCTCCACATTGCCTCTGTACCGTAATACCCTGTATATAGCCTCCACATTGACTCTGTACCGGTACCCCCTGTATATAGCCTCCACATTGACTCTGTACCGTAATACCCTGTATATAGCCTCCACATTGACTCTGTACCGTAATACCCTGTATATAGCCTCCACATTGACTCTGTACCATAATACCCTGTATATAGCCTCCACATTGACTCTGTACCGTAATACCCTGTATATAGCCTCCACATTGACTCTGTACCGGTACCCCCTGTATATAGCCTCCACATTGACTCTGTACCGTAATACCCTGTATATAGCCTCCACATTGACTCTGTACCATAATACCCTGTATATAGCCTCCACATTGACTCTGTACCGTAATACCCTGTATATAGCCTCCACATTGACTCTGTACCGTAATACCCTGTATATAGCCTCCACATTGACTCTGTACCGTAATACCCTGTATATAGCCTCCACATTGACTCTGTACCGGGACCCCCTGTATATAGCCTCCACATTGACTCTGTACCGTAATACCCTGTATATAGCCTCCACACTGACTCTGTACCGTAACACCCTGTATATAGCCTCCACATTGACTCTGTACCGTAATACCCTGTATATAGCCTCCACATTGACTCTGTACCGTAATACCCTGTATATAGCCTCCACATTGACTCTGTACCGTAATACCCTGTATATAGCCTCCACATTGACTCTGTACCGTAATATTTTGTATTTAGCCTCGTTATTTTTATCGTATTTATTTTATTATTGCCTTTTATTTTAGTCTACTTGGTACACTACAGTGTTAGTCTGCAAAATTGTAATTATTTGCCTACCTCCTCATGCCTTTTGCACACATTGTATATAGACTCCCCCTTTGTTTTCTACTGTGTTATTGACTTGTTAATTGTTTACTCCATGTGTAACTCTTTGTTGTCTGCTCACACTGCTATGCTTTATCTTGGCCAGGTCGCAGTTGCAAATGAGAACTTGTTCTCAACTAGCCTACCTGGTTAAATAAAGGTTAAATAAATAAATATAAAATATAAAATATTTTCTTCTTCTTGAACTGCACTGTTGGTTAAGGGCTTGTAAGTAAGCATTTCACAGTAAAGTCTACACTTGTTGTATTCGGTGCATGTGACAAATACAATTGTATTTTATTTTATAGAAAAGCTCTGACAGAGTAGTACACATATCACAGCTGCACCCAGTTTAGGACTCCACATTGAAAAACAGGCAAACTCTTCTCCTTCCTTCAATTAACCACACAATGTCATCCTATGAACGTCGACCAATCCAGGATTTTTTTTTTTTTTGCGTTAGTCTTGTGACGGGTTCCCTGCTCTGTAGCTCAAAACACGACACGGGATAATAATTAACTTGAGTGAGGCCAACAAATGTTCCTTCTGATCAGCTGAAACACACAAAATCAATGCAAGCACACTCATCTTGTATTTCATTGACTACTTTATCCAAGGTTTTTTTTCACCGTTTTGGATACTCTCACTGTGATATTATAAGAACAGCCCCAAAACTCCCAGAAACCCAACTCCTACCAGATACAAAGGTGTAAAACCAAGACTAGACGATTCCTTTCCCACAATATTTCATCATTTTGGACAAAAGCCCATTCATTCTTATTTCCACCGCTGTCAGATTCAAGCGCCTTCTCTGCTTTCGCCATCCTCCTTCCGCTGAAACAACGCCACCTGCCGTGGAGAAGACAGATTTTGGATCGCTCTCGCTTCACCGCTTCCGCTCTGCTCTTGGTCGCACCGGATATGTCGTTGTTCTTGACCTTCCCTTTCAATTGGCCGTAATCAGTCTGTCGTGTAGCTGCAAGCTACATTCTTCTAAAAGTAGTAGAAAAATGCAATTATCTCCGCTGTAAATGGTATTGCCAACGAGGTAAGTGGCTTTCTTACCATTTCATATTCAAGCGGAAATATGTGTTTTCCTTCATATGGAAATGGGTCACTTTAGCTATGTAGCTAATTAATTGATGGCGTTGACCACCCACTCTATGCTAAGCTAACTAGCTCGTTAGCATTCCAGTAAGACTCGAGGGACTGCGTGAAGACGTGACGTTTCCTGTCAACCTGTCACTAGCGTCGTTAGCAGAACTGGGTTGCATATCGAGCGTTATGTGGACATGCATATAGAGAGATAATATGCACAGACGGGTAACCGTTAACTTAGGTCACGTTAACTATATATTTTTTTAATTTTACCGAAGTTGATTGACAGCTGTCAACATTCCACTGTCTATGCTTTATCTAGGAGTTTCGCTTTTTAGTGCAGCCTTCTAATTTCACGATTAATTGGGCAAATGTGCATGTAATTGATAATATACTAGTTAATTTGAGCATACTCACGTGTACTATTCTTCTACCAGGTATTTACCAAAGTGTACATATAAAGTCGTCTTTTTACGGGAACAATGGTGAAGTACTTTGCCTGTGTGGGTCTTCTGAAAAGTTCCTGGGACCAAGTCTGTATTGCTTTCTGGGAGCGATACCCCAACCCCTACAGGTAAGAAAGATACCCTAGCCCAATACTGGACAAAAGGAGCCTCACCTTACTCCTTAGTCCAGCATTTCACAAACTCGGCCCGACGACCACAACGGGTGCACATTTTGTTTTTTTGCACTGCACAGCGGATTAAAATAATCGAAGCTTGATGATGAGTTCGTTATTTGAATCAGCTGTGTAGTGCTAGGGCAAACATCTAAACGTTCACCCCTTAGCGTTTGGGAAACGCTGCCTTTGTCCAAGGACCTTACATGTTCTGTTTTAAAGGGCGAATTGGCTCTGGAAGCCCATCTAAATTGCGGTACGGTTCTAGAAACATACAACCCTCTACTTTCATATCACATCAAAATTATTTCACAAATGTAAAAATACACATTTATGTACAAAGTTTCAGCCAGCAGTATTTTTCATTGACAATAGCACAGGTACACTAGCACCCTCTGTCTTCCATCTGTATGCAAGCGCTGTAGTACATAATTATGTTTGTGTGGGAACCCTAACCCTATGGAACTGAGAGTTATGTTAAAGGTCTAACCCTCTACAGGTAAAAAAAATATGTGTATATATATATCACAACCCTAGCCACGGCACGTGTGATGCATTCAAATGATGTAGACAACACCACACATTTTATAGACGTGTTAGCTGACATCGTGAAAATGGTGGGGCAGAAGTCCGTCTGTTGTAGTGGTTCTGGATGGCCAGATAGCGACCAGATAGCTAGGTGTCTCGTTTTTAGCTTGTTCTTGATACTATGACTTGTTTTGACTGTCACCCCTATGCTAATATTACTAATATTAACTAGCTAGCTAACAACTGTAAAGATGTATAATGAGTGCTCATTGTGGAAATGTATGTTTTCAATAAACATTGGAGACTAAATATATTTAACATGTTGTCAACACACTATGCCAATCCCGTTTGTTTTGCCCCATAGCTGTGCATGTTTTGGTTTTGTTGCTAAACAACCAACCCGTCTACAGTGCTGTAAAAGTACTTTTAAGTACTTTTTTTTTTGGCGTATCTGCACTTAACTATTTATATTTTCGGACAACTTTTACTTCACTACATTCCTAAAGAAAATATTTTATTTTTTACTCCATACATTTTCCCTGACAACTCAAAGTACTCGTTACATTATGAATGCTGAGTAGGACAGGAAAATGGTGAAATTCACGCACTTATCAAGAGAACACGTGCTCATCCCTACGGCCTCTGTTCTGGCGGACAGAACATAAATGCATCTTTTGTAAATAAACAGTGCCGTATGCTTTGCTGAAGTGATTAATACTTTTGATACTTAGGTATATTTAAGACTCAACTCATTTTGGATTTTACTCAAGTAATATTTAACTGGGTGACTTTCACTTGAGCAACTTTCTATGAAGGTTTCTATACTCTTCCTGAAGTATGACAGTTGGGTACTTTCCCCACCACTGCCTGTCTGTGTGTTCATAAATCCCCAAAAGACCCATTTACAAGTCAGAATGTTGAATAAACTTAAGTTAAACTCTACCTGTTGTCTGCTAATTTCATCGGGTGGAAATATGAGACAAAATATCCGGTGTTATAAAACCGACTCTCAGAACGCTGGTCTATATAATTATCTGTATGATTATATTATTATCTTTGTATTTCCGGGTGTGTATTTTCACGCTGGTCTATATAATTATCTGTATGATTATATTATTATCTTTGTATTTCCGGGTGTGTATTTTCACGCTGGTCTATATAATTATCTGTATGATTATATTATTATCTTTGTATTTCCGGGTGTGTATTTTCACGCTGGTCTATATAATTATCTGTATGATTATATTATTATCTTTGTATTTCCGGGTGTGTATTTTCACGCTGGTCTATATAATTATCTGTATGATTATATTATTATCTTTGTATTTCCGGGTGTGTATTTTCACGGTTACTTTCGGCTATTGTTTACATAGTGTGCATCAGGTGCGAATGTATCAAGTGATTGAAAATAGAAGCAGAGAGAACCATATACCGTCCGGGCAACGTAATTAGAGCAGTAAAAATTAAATTTGTCATACCCGTGGTCTGATATACCACAGCTGTCCGCCAATAAGCATTTAGGGCTCAAACTACCCAGTTTATAAATAGTCCTAGACTAACCCTCCTAATGTCACTAGGCTGTACTATCAATAGACCTCGACTAACCCATATAAATGCCCAACCTGTGAAACAGGTTGTTTGCTGTATCACTAAAGTCATAGTGAAGTTGAAGCATTGTTGGTGCACACACACCTGGGAAACATTCACTGTCAGTGATTCAGAGGTTTACTGCAAGATACTTACCCAGTCAGACAAACTCATGGAAGCCATTTTTTTTCCCTGTGTCTGCGTGCAGTCTGGAGATGATTGAAGTTAGCATATCGTTAGCTTAGCGCAATTACTGGAAATCCCCCAGTACTAGAACATGAAAAATGGTTTGGTGCAGTGGAGGCTGCCGAGGGGAGGACGGCTCATAGTAATGGCTAGAATGGAGTCAATGGACTGGTATCAACCACATGTTTGATACCATTCCATTGACTGTTTCAAGGCATTATTATGAGTCCGCCTCCACTGGTTTGGCACTAGATTTATTTTGAAATTTCGGCACTTCTGTCAAATGTGTCTCACGGATCAAAACGGGCAGCGCAGCAGATGTCCCCCTTTTTATAGCGTGAGCTCACATGTTACCTCTCCACTCGTGCTGCACAGAAGTTAACACGCTTGAATAATGCAACACGGCATGTTGAAACTGTTCATTACTGTTCGCAAAACAATGTCCTACAGGCTAGAACCCTTTACAATGCAAGAAGATACCGATATCTTCCATCTTTTGTAGGATAACTTTCCTAGCTAGCTGACAGCTGAAGCTAACATCAATTCAACACCCTGGTACCTTGTTTATGGTAATATACAAACCATAAGGCAAAATAGCCACCAAAACTTTATCAATTCACTTATTCGGTCTCTCTCGCACGTCTGCACCAGCCAACTGACTTCTCTGACAGGCCGCCTACCTCTTGCCTCATGAATTATGTCATTACCGGTTAAAGACATTTTTATAAAATAAGCTACTTTTATGCAAATGTTGTTGATCAGTCTGAGGTCCTGAGCGCTCTGGATTTAATGAAGGATTTCTCTTTGCTTTGCTCCATTCATCTTTCCCTCGATCCTGACTAGTCTCCCTGACCAGTCCCTGCCGCTGAAAAACCTCCCCGCAGCCTGATGCTGCCACCACCATGCTCCACCGTAGGGATGATGCCATGTTCCCTCCAGACATGACGCTTGGCATTCAGGCCAAATAATTCAATCTTGGTTTCAAATGGTCTGAGAGTCCTTTAGGTGCCTTTTGGCAAACTCCAAGCGGGCTGTCATGTGCCTTTTTACTGAGTAGTGGCTTCCGTCAGGCCACTTTACCATAAAGGCCTGGTGGAGTGCTGCAGAGATGGTGGTCCTTCTGGAAGGTTCTCCCACAGAAGAACTCTGGAGCTCTGACAGAGTGACTATTGGGTTCTTGGTCACCTCCCTGACCAAGGCCCTTCTACCCTGATTGCTCAGTTTGGCCGGGCGGCTCTAGGAAGATTCTGGATGGTACCAGACGTCTTCCATTTCAGAATGATGGAGGCCATGGTGTTGTTGGAGAACTTCAATGCTGCAGAAACTTTTTGGTACCTATCCCCAGATCTGTGCCTCGACACAATCCTGTCTTGGAGCTCTACGGACAATTCCTTCCACCTCATGGCTTGGTTTTTGCTCTGACATGCACTGTCAACAGTGGGACCTTATATAGACGTGTGTGTGTGTGCGCCTTTCCAAAATCATGTCCAATCAATTTAATTTATCCCAGGTGGACTCCAATCAAGCTGTAGAAACATCTCAAGGATGATCAATGGAAACCGGATGAATTTCAATTTCAAGTCTCATAGCAAAGGGTCTGAATACTTACGTAAATAAGCTATTTCTGTTTGTTAGACATTTGCAAAAATGTAAAATATATATATATATATATATATATATAATATATAATGATACTGAACTCAAAGATGCCCAATGATTGAACTGAGCACTATCTGAGTTTACCTGTCTGGATCAAGGGGCATTCTGGTTAATACACCTTTTGTTGTGGTGGTATTGATACGTTTCGACCTCTAATCTTTTAGTATCCTTTTAAGCTGTAAAGTGTCTCTGAATGATACCTAATTTACCCGTCCCACCTTCCTTTCTCCCCAGCATGTCTCTAATTGTAATACAATATTACAAGGAACTATAAATATTACAATATTACAATTAACTCATCTCTCCTCTCTCCCCACAGTAACCATGTTCTAACGGAGGACATCATCTTCAGGGATGTAACTCCCAGTAACCGTCTGGTCTCTAGGCGACTGCTGACCAAAACTAACCGCGCCCCTCGCTGGATGGAGAAGTACCTGCCGGTTACCATGGCCAGGCACGCCTACATCATCGAGGATTCCATCGTGGACCCCCAGAACAGAACCATGACAACGCTGACTTGGAACATCAGCCACGCACGAATGATGGTACGTGTGACCAACTGGGATTCGTACTGTGACTGTGCTAGCCTGCTGAGCTAAAGCCATGGTATTAGCTCAGGGAGCCAATGCAAGTCTTCATCTTTGAATCTACACTACATGACCAAAAGTATGTGGACACCTGCACGTCGAACATCTCATTCCAACATCTGGCATTAATATGGAGTTGGTCCCACCCTTTGCTGCTGTAACAGCCTCCACTCTTCTGGGAAGGCTTTCCACTAGATGTTGGAACATTGCTGCTATAACAGCCTCCACTCTTCTGGGAAGGCTTTCCACTAGATGTTGGAACATTGCTGCTATAACAGCCTCCACTCTTCTGGGAAGGCTTTCCACTAGATGTTGGAACATTGCTGCTATAACAGCCTCCACTCTTCTGGGAAGGCTTTCCACTAGATGTTGGAACATTGCTGCTATAACAGCCTCCACTTTTCTGGGAAGGCTTTTGATGGTGTTGAGGTCAGGGCTCTGTGCAGGCCAGTCAAGTTCTTCCACACTGATCTCGATAAACCATTTCTGTATGGACCTCGCTTTGTGCACGGGAGCATTGTCATGTTGAAACAGGAAAGGGCCTTCCCCAACCTGTTCCCACAATGTTGGAATCACAGAATCGTCTAGAATGTCATTGTATGCTGTAGCGTTAAGATTTCCCTTCACTGGAACTAAGGGGCCCGAACCATGAAAAACAGCCACAGACCATTATTCCTCCTCCACCAAACTTTACCGTTGGAACTATGCATTGGGGCAGGTAGCGTTCTCCTGGCATCCGCCAAACACAGATTAGTCCGTCGGACTGTCAGATGGTGAAGCATGATTCATCACTCCAGAGAACCACTGCTCGAGAGTCCAATGGCGGCGAGCTTTACACTACTCGATGCTTGGCATTGCTCATGGTGATCTTAGGCTTGTGTGCGGCTGCTCGGCCATGGAAACCCATTTCAGGAAGCTCCCGACGAACAGTTGTGCTGACGTTGCTTCCAGAGGCAGTTTGGAAATCAGTAGTGAGTGTTGCGAAGAAGGACAGACAATTTTTAGCGCGATTCAGCATTCGGCGATTCCGTTCCGTGAACTTGTGTGGCCTACCACTTTGCAGCTGAGCCGTTGTTGCTCCTAGACGTTTCCACTTCACAATAACAGCACTTACAGTTGACCGGGGCAGCTGTAGCAGGGCAGAAATTTGACGAACTGACTTGTTGGAAAGGTGGGATCCTATGACGGTGCCACGTTGAAAGTCACTGAGCTGTTCAGTACGGGCCATTCTACTGACAATGTTTGTCTATGGAGATTGCATGGCTGTGTGCTAATTGTTTTACATTTTATTATTGTTTTTTACCTACACCTGTCGGCAACGTGTTTGGAGGAAATGGCCAAATCTACTAATTTGAAGGAGTGTCCACGTACTTCTGCTCAGTGTATATGACTTTGAGCAGTACTTCTCTGGTGGGAGTCCCCCCTGAAGTCACTCTGAAGACATGAACCAGCTCTTAATACAATGTGGACCCCAGGAAGATTAGCCAGCGTTACGGCATTAGCGAATGGGCATCCTAATAAATTATGACTAATTACTGTTTATCTTCCACTCTAGCATTTGAAAAATATTCAGGCCCCTTGACATTTTCCACATTTTGTTACAGCCTCATTCTAAAATGGATTAAATCGGTTTTTTTTCAATCTACACACAATACCTCCATAATGACAAAGCAAAAAACAGGTTTTTAGAAATTGTTACAAATGTATTTCAATTTTTTTTAAACGATCACATGTACATAAGTATTCAGACCCTTTTACTCAGTACTTTGTTGAAGCACCTTTTTAGTAGCGATTTACAGCCACAAGTCTTCTTGGGTATGACGCTACAAGCTTGGCACACCTGTATTTGGGGAGTTTCTCCCCTTCTCTGCAGATCCTGTCAAGGGTCTGAATATTTCTGTTTTCTATTTTTTATATTTTAGCAAAAATGTCTAAACCTGTTTTTCACTTTGTCATTATGGGGTTTATTGTGTGTAGATTGATGAGGAAAAGAACATGTAATGCATTAGAATAAGACTGTAATGTTGTTATACTTTCTGAATGCACTATATTCACTGTACTTTTAGTCCTAATAAGGTCTATGTTTTGATTCCCCTGTCAGTCTGTGGAGGAGCGTTGTGAGTACAGAATTAACCCTGACAACACCAGCTGGACGGAGATTAACAGAGAGGCCTGGATCTCGTCTAACCTCTACGGGCTCTCCAGAGCTATACAGGTGTGTGTGTGTGGGGTGGGGGGGGGGGGAGATTTAAGGGCCAGTGGGAACTAAGTGGTACTGGAAGGGTGGAGTCCCTAGAAAGTCCCTGACTTGACAATCTTTCTACCGCCATGTACGGAGCCATGTATATAGCTATGTAGCCATGTATGAGTTACAGAAAGATATAGGAACCACCAGCTGGCAGTTTGCCTGTTTCAGCCTGTGTAGAAGTTGTTGAATGATTTACTGGCTGGTATCTGACTTTGATAAACCCTCAGCTGTTGTGTTGGCTATTAAACTGCCCAGTTGGGTTTACTTGCTTGTGAAAGTTAGTGACAACAAGAATCTGTTTATACATGTCTATACTAACATCACTGCCAGTCACATCACACAACAACAACTAACAACACTGCACTAACATAAATCATGTGAAAATATCTACTTCTGCTTCCCAGTAAAGCAATAAAAACAAGCAAGCGTCCCAATAAAGTGCTCAAAATAGCACTCATTAACATATGTAGCTTAACCTTTTATAACTAGGGGGTGCTATTTTAATTTTTGGATGAAAAACGTTCCCGTTTTAAACAAGATATTTTGTCACGAAAAGATGCTCGACTATGCATATAATTGACAGCTTCGGAAAGAAAACACTCTGACGTTTCCAAAACTGCAAAGATATCGTCTGTGAGTGCCACAGAACTGATGTTACAGAAATAACCCAGATAAAAATCCAATCAGGAAGTGCCGCATTTTTTTAAACCGCCTCATGGCAATGACTCCTTATATGGCTGTGGAGGAGCTAGGAGTCAGCTTACGTTTTCCCCAAGGTGTCTGCAGCATTGTGAAGTATTTGTAGGCATATCTTTGGAAGATTGACAATAAGAGACTACATCTACCAGGTGGTCGCTTGGTGTCCTCCGTCGCAATTATTGCATAATCTCCAGCTGCAGTATTTTTCCGTTTGCCTCTGATGAGAAACCAACTGTCACGACTGATATATTATCGAATAGAATTGTGAAACACATTGAGGATTGATTCTAAACATCGTTTGCCATGTTTCTGTCGATATAATGGATCTAATTTGGAAAAAAGGTCAGTGTTGTAGTGACTGACTCTACACATCCAAGTATACCTGACCAAATTATGAAAGACGACAATTGTAATTCCGTAAAATGAGTGTGGAAGAGGTGAGAAAATTGTCTATCAATAATGACAAACTACCGGGGTCTGACCATCTAGATGGAAAATTACTGAGGATGATAGCGAACGATAATGCCACTCCTATTTACCATATCTTCAATTTAAGCCTACTAGAGAGTGTATGCCCTCAGGCCTGGAGGGAAGCAAAAGTCATTCTGCTACCTAAGAATAGTAAAGCCCCCTTTACTGACTCAAATAGCTGACCTGTTACCAATAGCTGGATGTCATGGTTGCCTTTAGTTTGAAGATGTAATCCGGAGACAGGTGTTTTTTCTCCTTAGCTATAATACTCTAATTACACAGATTTGTCAAAAAATTCTGCAGTTTTAATACAAGATGCATTTTAAAAAGCCGCGTTAGACAGGATTACCTAGACCTACTGACCAGCTCAAATAGACAGAAGCCTTCTATATGGCCCACCAATCCAAACTCATCTCTCGGCATGTCCAGCCCACTCATTATCTCAGCCTACCGTGGCTTGCGGGAAGGTTGCTGTCTCTTTCTGTGGCTAAACCTACTAGCCTCGTAATTTTAACAATTGTATTTGTATTTACATGTGCATACAAGTTTGTAAGGCACATGAAAGTTCACATGTTCGAGAAGGTATTTCTGCCCCCAAAAAACAAACTTTTTTTATTTTGACTATTTTACGTTCAAACGGCTCTCCTGCGAAATAGTGAGCTGCGACATATGCCTAGTTTCCGGAAACGGGTCACATATTGTGGATAAAGAGTTATGGATAACATTATCGATCATAGTCTGCTGCTGGAAAAACGTATGTGTTATGGCTTTACACCCCCTGCTATAATGTGGATAAAGAGTTACCTGTCTAACAGAACACAGGGGGTGTTCTTTAATGGAAGCCTCCAACATAATTCAGGTAGAATCAGGAATTCCCCAGGGCAGCTGTCTAGGCCCCTTTTTTTTCAATCTTCTCTAACAGTTTTGAGTATAGCCAGTGTTTGCGGATGACTCAACACTGTACATGTCAGCTACTACAGCAATCGAAATGACTGCAACACCTAACAAAGAGCTGCAGTTAGTTTCAGAGTGGGTGGCAAGGAATAAGTTGGTCCTAAATATTTCAAAACCAAAAGCATTCACGAAACCCTAAACCTCAACTGTATCTTGTAATGAATAATGTGGAAATTGAGCACGTTGGGGTGACTGTCATGGTGAAAACATATTGATACAACAGTATCTAAGATGGGGAGAAGTCTGTCCATAATAAAGCGCTGCTCTACCTTCTTGGCAGGTCCTACAGGGCCTTGTATTGTTGCACCTAGACTACTGTTCAGTCATGTGGTCAGGTGACAGAGGGACTTGTCTCAGAACAGGGCAGCACGGCTGGCCCTTAAAAGTACCCTGACAGCAAACATTAATAATATGCATGTCAATCTCTCCTGGCTCAAAGTGGAGGAGAGATTGACACTCCTCACTACTGGTATTTATGAGAGGTATTGACATGTTGAAAGACACCCATGCATACCGGCAGGTAGCCTAGTGGTTAGAGGGTTGGACAGGTAACCGAAAGGTTGCTCGATCGAATCCCCGAGCTGACAAGGTAAAAATCTGTCGTTCTGCCCCTGAACAAGGCAGTTAACCCACTGTTCCTAGGCCGTCAATGAAAATAAGAATTTGTTCTTAACTGACTTGCCTGGTTAAATAAATAAATAAATACCCCACAAGAGATGCCACCAGAGGTCTCTTCACAGTCCCCAAGTCCAGAACAGACTATGGGAGGTGCACAGTACTACATAGAGCCATGACTACATGGAACTCTATTCCACAGTACTACATAGAGCCGTGACTACATGGAACTATTCCACAGTACTACATAGAGCCATGACTACATGGAACTCTATTCCACAGTACTACATAGAGCCATGACTACATGGAACTCTATTCCACAGTACTACATAGGGCCATGACCACATGGAACTCTATTCCACAGTACTACATAGAGCCATGACTACATGGAACTCTATTCCACAGTACTACATAGAGCCATGACTACATGGAACTCTATTCCACATCAAGTAACTGATGCAGCAGTAGAATCAGATTTAAAAAACAGATGAAAATACAACTTATGGAACAACTGGGACTGTGAAGCAACACAAACACGGGCACAGACACATGATAACATACGCACTATACACACTTGTACACATG